>NC_090989.1:277298842-277391342 GCF_041146395.1 Eulemur rufifrons
AAAGTACCATTCTGGGCTTCATTATAAGAGTGACCAAAGTAGAATCCCTGCCCTTTAGGAATTAATTCAATCAAAACTCAGACAAATACACCAAGGATAAGAAACTAGATCAGATCAGAGCTACCATTCATCTACTATTTGTCATTGCTGCCTCCACACTCCTGGAGTTTTCCATATCGATCTTTACTACAGTATCTGATACATTTACTCTCCAGTTCCTTGTTCACAGGTCTGTTTCTCCACTTAGTCAGATGCACCTGAAGCCATGAAACACTGTCACAGTCCCCAGACTGAGTACAACCCTGTGTGTGAAGTGTGGGTCCTCCACTTGTTGGCTATGTGGCTGCTCTTGTCTTCAAGTGCCTTCAGGGTAGTTAGCCACATCTTATTTATCAGTGCTTAGTACAGAGTCAGCATGCAATAAATGTTTGGAATAAGCCAGTACAGTGTGGGGCTTAGTAAATAATTTGTTGGACGGATGGATAGGTGGAGATGTATAAATGAATCCACTCTGTACAACAGGAAGATCAATGGAAAGAAACAAACATTTGTGGGGCATATACTAGATTCTTTTTTTTTGTTGTTGTTGTTGAGACAGAGTCTCGCTTTGTTGCCCAGGCTAGAGTGAGTGCCGTGGCGTCAGCTTAGCTCACAGCAACCTCAGACTCCTCGGCTTAAGCGATCCTACTGCCTCAGCCTCCCGAGTAGCTGGGACTACAGGCATGTGCCACTATGCCCGGCTAATTTTTTCTATATAGATTTTTTTAGTTGTCCATATAATGTCTTTCTATTTTTAGTAGAGACGGGGTCTCGCTCAGGCTGGTCTCGAACTCCTGACCTTGAGCAATCCACCCGCCTCGGCCTCCCAGAGTGCTAGGATTACAGGCGTGAGCCACCGCGCCCGGCCTAGATTCTATGTATAAAGTATTTCCCCTTCCCCAGCCCCAATATCTCATTATTTCTTTTTTTATACATAAGGAAATTAAGGTTTACAAGGTACAGTAACTTGCCCAACCCACACAACTAATAAGATCTAAACGAATCTATCAGATCTCAAGTCCACTGGTAAAGGAAGAACTTTTGTTTTCAAATTTTGAAAAATTTCAAACATTAACAGTGTTTGTTTCTTCCATAACAATGACTATAAGAGTCTAGAAGAAACAGCTATGGTACTGGAGTAAGAAAAACGAAGTTGAATACCAGCTCTGCCACATACTAGTGGGGTACCCTTGAGCAAGTCACTATCTCTCTGAGCCTGTCACCTCATCTAGAGATAACACTCTCTGTATCACAGTTTTGTTATAATAATTAAGAGGAAAATTCCAATGTGTACACAGATTAACTCTTCAAGAGTTCAAATATTCCCATTTGTAACCCTCTACATCTCACTGATGTCAATCACCTCCCTAATCACAAAACTCTGGAACCTTAAAGCCAAAAGGAAACCATGAGGTCACCTAAGCCAAGGTCCTCATTATAAATATGCAGAAACCAAGGCTCATAGATGGGAGATAACTTGTTCAAGACCTCAGAGAAAGAACTGCACAGGCTGGGATAACAGTCACATCTGATTCCCTGCTGGTGTTCCTTCTACCACGTGACATTTCAGTCCTGGAACTCAAGTTTCCATTTTGTGATCGTGAATGTCAATAAGAATGAAAATAAAAATCTCCGAGAATTAAAACATCTTAATTCTGTGCCCATTTGGGTGATCCTAGGTTGTCACAGAGAAATCTGGACCATCTGTCATATGATTTCTCTTGAAGACTATATGCCTTCAAGATAGTAAAATCAAGGCCTAGTTCTCTGAGCAAGACGAAAATCTCTCTACTGCAAATCATGCAGATCATGGTGCCCCAGGATGAGGAGGCTGAATGTAAAATGCCACCATCACCAGTCCTCACCATACTTCCAAGGGTTGTCTTCTAGGCTTTCTCTGGGACCTCAGCGCTTAATATTCATTCTAACCAGACCTCCTTCCTTTGCTAACCTAGTAATTAACTAGCTAGGGAGAAGTAATACCACAACATTAAAACAAAAATATGTGCATGTTTTACTTCTTAGTCCCCTAACCTTCAAGAATTATAATCAATATAATTTCCTAAATGACATCTGACATCCGCCTCATTTAAGATTACTCTCTTAGGTCAGATACAGTGGTTCACGCCTGTAATTCCAACACTTTGAGGGCTGAGGTGGGAGGATCACTTGAGGCCAGGAGTTCAAGACCAGCCTGAGCAAGAGCGAGACCCCATCTCTACTACAAATAGAAAGAAATTAGCTGGACAACTAAAAATATATATAGAAAAAATTAGTCGGGCATGGTAGAGCATGCCTGTAGTCCCAGCTACTTGGGAGGCTATGGCAGGAGGATTGTTTGAGCCCAGGAGTTTGAGGTTGCTGTGAACTAGGCTGACGCCATGGCACTCTAGCCCAGGCAACAGAGTGAGACTCTGTCTCAAAAAATAAATAAATAAATAAAAATAAAATTAGCCAGGTGTGATGGCACATACCTACAAGTCCTAGCTACTCAGGAGGCTGAGGTGGGGGAATTGCTTGATCCCAGGAGCTTGAGGCTGCAATGAGCTATGATCACACCACTGCACTCCATCCTGAGTGACAAGAGTGAGACCCTGTCTCTAAAAATAAAATAAAATTACTCTCTCAAAAAATAAAAATAAAATAAAAATCACTACTCATTTTCCCCTTTGAAAAGCCTGGTGAGTTGGTTTGGGCATCTGAGAACACATCCCCATTATAGGAGAGGAGGTGACTGACATCTGGAAGGTGACCGAGGTCTGGAAGGTGACTGCCATCTGGAGGCAAGCCCTTAGCCAGTTCCAAAGCTGGCTGCAAAGTGAGAACAAGAAGCAGCTCCTGGCTCCCAACGCCACTCTCATCTCAGGGAACACTGCCTTAGAGTCCCCAGTTGCAAACCAAATGAGTGTATCCCATCCCCCCAAAAAGGAGATGTATAGTGTCTTCAAGGACATGGTAACAGCCTATAACCTAGAGTCACCAGGCCCAAACCAGCTCACAATGGGAATGTCCACCTCATCTTTGGTCCTCTTTCAGTGCTTCCTAATTCAGGGATGATTTCATTATCCATCCAGCTCCATAAACCAGACTCAGACCAGGAAACTGCCCTTTTTTTTTTTTTTTTTTTGTTGAGACAGAGTCTCACCTTGTTGCCCAGGCTAGAGTGAGTGCCGTGGCGTCAGCTTAGCTCACAGCAACCTCACACTCCTCGGCTTAAGCGATCCTACTGCCTCAGCCTCCCGAGTAGCTGGGACTACAGGCATGCGCCACTATGCCTGGCTAATTTTTTTTTCTATATAGATTTTTAGTTGTCCATATAATGTCTTTCTATTTTTAGTAGAGACGGGGTCTCGCTCAGGCTGGTCTCGAACTCCTGACCTTGAGCAATCCACCCGCCTCGGCCTCCCAGAGTGCTAGGATTACAGGCGTGAGCCACCGCGCCCGGCCGGAAACTGCCCTTGAAACCCCTTTCTACCTCAACCCCCTATGTACAATCCATCATCGGGTCCTACCACTTTTTTTTTTAAGCCTACAGCACCCAGTATTTCCAGGCAGTCTCCCATCCAAGTATTACCCAGGTCCAACCCTGCTTAGCTTCAGGGTGATATGGCTGCAGACAAATCCTACCAGTTTTGCCTACTAATTAATATCTCTTGAATTTATCCACTCCATCTCCATTACCAACAAGTAAGCCCAAGTTACCACTCTCTCTTACCCAAACCACTGCAAAAAGTTTCTTGATTGCTCTCTCTATCCTCACAAACCCTTCTCAGGGATACACACCTCAGCATAGCCCCAGTAATCGTTTAAAACACAAATCCGATTACTTCACCTCCCCATTTAAACTTGTTCAAGGGTTCCCAATGCCCTGAGGTTAAAAAGAACACCTCTACCAGTCATACCTGGTCTGCCCCTTGAGCTTCACCTTGCACCAGATCTACCTCAAGGGGGTTCCATTCACACAGATTTCTTTCAGTTACTTGAAACTGCCAAGCTCCCCATTGCCTCAGACCCTCTGCACATTCTTTTTCTTCCCCTTCACTTAGCTAGTAGCTCTTACTCATCCTTTGGGCTCTTCGTCAAAAGACTGGTTCCAGGAGCCCCCAAAGTACCAAAGCCTGGGGATGCTCAAAAGTTCCTTATATATTAATAAAATGGTGTGATATTTACATATAATCGAGTACATCCTCCTATATATTTTAAATCATCTCTATAGTACTTATAGTATGTAAATACAAAGTAAATAGTTGTTATACTGAATTGTTTTTTTTTTTTAATTTGTATTCTTTTTCATTGTTGGTTTTTTTTTTCTTCTATTTTCAAACCAAGGTTGGTTGAATCTGTGGATGTGAAACCCACTAATAAGGAGGACTATTTACATAATATCCATCTTCCCACCAAGGGAAGAAGCTCCATGAGGCCAGAAACTAGGTCTGTTTTTGATCACCACTGTAACCAGCACTTACTTAACTGTGCCTGGTATATATTAATAGCAGGCCCTCAAATGTGAAGTAAATGAATGGTAATGTGGTAAAAGGAAAGGAAACTAATAGTCTCTCAGCACTGGCCATGTACCAGGCACTTTGCTATGTATGCATTTCTCATTTTCATGAGAAATGAATCCTCACAACAATATTTTAAGGTAAATATCATTAACCTCATTTTATAGACATGAAAACAGGCTCAAAGAGACAAAGTGATTTGCTCAATATCATACAACAAGTAAATAGCAAAGCTAGGGTTCTAACCCAAGCCTGACTGACAAGTTCTTTCCACTGCAAAATTCTGCCTTCTTTTGACAAGCCTTTAAGTCAATGGTGAATTCTATCTCTGATGGGACTTTCTAGGAGATGGCTCCACAACCAAAGGAAGCCACCACAGACTGGCAAGGTTCAGAACAAACTACAGAAATGAGGCCTAACAGAGAGCTCAGAGTGGAATAAGCTAGTTATAAGAACTCAGCACAGAGTATTTAACTTCAGAGTAAGATACTGAAAACATTTTTTTGTTGTTGTTGTAAGATTCCTATTTAACCAATTACCACCAAGACAAAAATCCCAAGGTCTCCCTTGGGATTTTCAGCATAATGTCAAGCAAAAGGAAGGGGAGAGCATTAATATAATGGTAAGGGGAAATAATCTCATAAAAGATGTCTTTAATGAATTTGATCCCTCTATACAAAATCATAATGTGTAAAGAGGTAGCGAATATCTAACATCTTTCTTTCAGAAATAAAATAGAGTAAAACTGTTGATTTATGAAAAGGAAGACTAGCAAAATACAGTCATAGAGATAAACAGCCAAGAGAATAACTGCTAAAATCATGCTGAGACTTTTCTCTATTTAAAAAAGGTATCTAAACTGAAGCCAATGAAAGAGACATATTTGTCTCTAATTGTCTCCTAACTGAACATACACAGTCACCCTAGATTTGTCTCTTACTGGGCACTAAGCAACTAAACCCAGGAGAACTCTTATTAAAAGGAAGGGGCGGGTGGAGATGAGATTGAGTATTATGCAGCCAACTTCATTTTCAGTCACCCTCTGGGAGGGGGGCACATCAGCTTGGGGGTGAGGGAGAGTAGAGAAGGAAGGCGAGAAAGGCCCTTAGGCTCAAGGCCACTGCCTCAGCTCAGGCAGCAATAAGCAAAAACTGCTGTCTAGAAACAGAAGCCAATACTAAAAAGCCCAGGCTGTATTTTTTCAGAAACAGATCCTGAAGCTAAAGTAGCTTAACATATTAGAAGGGACCATTCTTATGATAATATTTAACAGCAAATTTTCCAAATTCAGATGAGGTGCATTTTCTTCTAAGGACAATTTTTTTTTTTTTTAAATAAGATTTCAATTTGCTGACCTTTTCTGAGTTTGCAACATTTCCTAGTGGCTTTTCCACAAAGTTTTAAGTGACTTTCTTTGAAGAGAGCTATTTAATGCCAATGATTGTAGAAAACATTTGTTCATAATTATCCAGACATAGACTGGAACAACGCTGAAACAAGAGCAGCATGCAAAATGTATTTAAGGACTATCATCCCAAAATGCTGCTAAAAGCTATTAACCAGTATGTGTTAATTGCCACAGCATTCATATTAATTTTCACTTCAGGCTCGACATTGTGGAATATTTCCCCTGATACATTTTAAACAAAGTTTAATTTAAGGAACTGCTTCTATCAACACTTATGAAAATTAACAGCCAAGCAATTAGCACTCATGAATTATCCCTTCCCCCATGCTCTCTGCAGCTTCCCTGTTAAAACAGTTTCTAACAGAGAAATGGTTACTTTCCAACAAGTTAACACAATCAAAGTCACAGTTATCTCTATGAACCAGAACTGGTTTGCTTTTTTAAGTACTTGTCAAGGCAAACATCCTCCCTTATATTTAGAGAGTAGTATTTAGCTAAGTCAAATAGATATTTAACATGTTAGTAAATTGCCAAGCAATTACTAATATCAAACTATTTTTTCACCATATGTTTAAAAAATAGCCATCCCTCCCCCTCAAAAGAAGTAATTACTTGTCTTAATCTTCCTATTTGAAATGAAAGGCCAAAGCACCACTGGACTACCTCAACTTCAGCACGCAGATCACCTTCATCCAGTTCAGTCTTTTGCACGTCTCACTTAACCACACTATTCAAAAATCCTGGTTTTAAAAACACATCACTCAATCCTGTCAACAACCTAATGAAGTACACAGGAGAGACATCATCACTGCGCCCCCACCCCTTTACAAAGAGAAAGCAGCCGAAGTGGATTATTTGTTGAGTGTTTCCTATGTGCTACACGTCCTGCTAAATAGGCCTCATTTTATGTAATCCTCATGAGGAAGCTATATTGTCATCATTTCATTCCACATAGGAGGACTGGAGCTTGCAGGGGAGAAAAAATATTTTTTCCTTCTACCCTTTTAAGTTTTTAGCTGGGGCCTCTGTAACAAGAGACAACAAAAGAAAAGCAAGGAAATTTATTTAATGTAAATTTTACATGATACTGGGCCTTCACATGGAAATGAAGACCCCAAGAAATGGAGTAAGTGGAGTCATTGAGATTCAAACTGAAGTTGCTTTACTAACTCAATTACACTGCCTCTCAGCCTAGCATCATCCTATCTGCTGGTCTCAGCCTTGTAAGGAAGGAACACTCATCTTTTTCAGAGGTGAAGAAACTGAGGTTCAGAGAGGTGAAAAAACTGAATGAGATGACATAATTTGATAATCAGGTATCATTTTTTATTAGTAACCGTTTGACTGGAAATGGGTACTTGAATTTCTGATGGTCTAGTAATGATGATGATAATATCTGCAAACTGTTTGACGAGAATAGTGATGACGTACTAGCAAAAGCTTCTCAAATACGTGATAAGGCATGAAAATGGCAAGGTTTAGGCTGGGCGCAGTGACTCACACCTATAATCCTACCACTCTGGGAGGCCCAGGCTGGGAAGATCACTTGAAGCCAGGAGTTTGAGACCAGCCTGAGCAAGAGTGAGACCCACCTCTACTAAAAATGGGGTTAAAAATGGGCTGGGCCTGGTGGTGCATGCCTGTAGTCCCAGTTACTTGGGATGCTGAGGCAGGACTGCTTGAGCCAAGGAGTTTGAGGTTGCTGTGAGCTAGGCTGACGCCTGGCACTCTAGTCCAGGACAAGAGTCTCAAAAAGAAACAAAAGAAAAGAAAAGAAAAAGAAAATGGCAAGGGTTAGATTTATTCTTAAAACATGACCTATTTTGAAACAGGTGGAGAAGCAGGTCAAAAACTCCTCATATTCTGAAGCACTGCAATAAGTGCTGAATATTTCCTGCCCATCAGCAGAGCCCACTCCGTTGTCACCTCAAAGCAACTCCTGTCACAACCAACAGTTTCCACACACAGTGAAATCAGAAGGACCTGGTATAAGAAGTTTTTTATTTGTCACAACCTCTAGAACTGAGATTTTGTTTTGTTAATAAGGCTATTCAGAGGTCCTGTTCTCAAAAATGCTGAATAATTCAGGCAAATGGCTGACGCTGATTTTGCCTGGTCTGACCAAAGCATTCCCTAAAACTGCTTTGCAATCTACCTTGAACTTCAAATGATCAGTAAACAGAGTTATTGATAATCTAAGATTCTAAAACAGGTCACAGATAGTATCATCAATCTGCCAAAGAAATAGTATGAACACAATAATAAACCAGACCAAAAAATTGTTAAAGCGTACACCTAAGTACAGCCTTTCCCTCTCAATTTCATGCCTTAAAAATTTATGAACCAATCACTATAAAAAACTTTTTGTAAATTATTAAGCAACTACAAGAACCAAAAATTCCTTAAAAATATTCATTTCAATTTAGCACAATAGCTAAGAGATGCTCATCCTTAGAATCATTAAAACCAACAATCCAGTTTGTACAAACTGTTAAGAACACTAGATGTGCTTGCTGAACTACAATGTAATTGTAAAGCCATACCAAAAGCAAAATCCTTTTCTCAAATCTAACGCCAGTTTAATCTTAAGGAGGATTTCACAGCAGTCAGTCTCTTGAGGAAATACATAATTAAGTAGTTTTTTAGCATATTTAATTAGACCCCAAACTCTTCCCTGTCCCCTTCTCTCCCTAATTATGTACCATTTACCCAAGAGACCTAAGCAACTCAGTTAATTATGTAAATAAGGCAAACGTTATTCCCAAGAAAAGCATTCTGAATATTTGTAGGGAAAAACTGTACATATTTCAGAGGCTTTAACAAACCTTTACAAAAAATACAAAGGAGTATCAAAATTCATGGAAAACCCTCACATTTGAGGCAAAAAGCATGCAGTTCCAATGACAAGATGGTGAATCATTAAAATAGGACACTCATTTCATTTCTTAAATATGAGCTGAATAAAAATAAAATAATTTTAAGTTACAACAGCAACAAAAATTTAGTGCTGAACGTCAGATGATTTATGGGAAGAATCAATCTGGAAATTATTAAAGTCGACTCTCACCGAAAAGGCTTTATTATCAAGGGGTTGACATGATCTTAACTCCAGAGGCAGCCATAGTGCTGTTATAACTACTACAATCCCATTATTATGCAATCACAAAATGCTAATTTGATCATTTTGAGGTGTTATTTGAATAGTCATTTTAATTTCTAGGTTACAAAGAGGCTTGACTCAAGTATAATTCTCTATTAATCATTGAGATGTCACTGAATATCATATTGATGCATTTCACAAAGATAAAGAAAGACTAATTTAATATGTACAGTACAATATCCTTCAAATATTAGCCACTTTCATTACATATCTGCCAAATGCATCAATATTAAATAATAGATGAGAACAAGGATTTAATTGTATTTTACCAATTATAATAGGAGGATAATAATAAAATAGCATCACATCATAAGATAGACTTATCGATATATAAATCTTTCTTAATCAATGTGTAATAGTGACTGTTCCATGCTCACATCTTTTGTAGATTACAAATGAACTTGCTATGACAAAAGCATTGAGAGTCTTACATGTAAACGCACATCCAGCAAAAATAATTCCTTTGTGACTGAGGAAATGGCTTACTTTTAAAAAACATTTCTTCTTGACAATATCCAAAGGATATCTAATAAGTTAGATACATATCTCAACCAGAGTTCACAATCTTCTAACAAATCCAAACCTAAGCAATTAATAATTAAGTCTAATGGTATATGGAGAATTCTAGAATATAATATTTTAAAAGATCTGTGCTGGCCGGGCACAGTGGCTCACGCTTGTAATCCTCGCACTCTGGGAGGCCGAGGTGGGTGGATTGCTCCAGATCAGGAGTTCAAGACCAGCCTGAGCAAGAGCGAGACCCCATCTCTACTACAAATAGAAAGAAATTATCTGGCCAACTAAAAATATATATAGAAAAAATTAGCCGGGCATTGTGGCGCATGCCTGTAGTCCCAGCTACTCGGGAGGCTGAGGCAGTAGGATTGCTTAAGCCAAGGAGTTTGAGGTTGCTGTGAGCTAGACTGATGCCACGGCACTCACTCTAGCCGGGGCAACAAAGCAAGACTCTGTCTCCAAAAAAAAAAAAAAAAAAAAAAAATCTGTGCTATTTTGTTGGCATAAAAGTATCATCCTACAATTATTCCAGAAATTACATCCTCAAACAATGAAATGGTATCACGTGATGGAAGCAAATAAATTCCAGCCATGTGACTTAATCCCAATACCAATTTCTCACATACCTAAAAATGAATCAATTATAGTACTTTTTAAAAATCCTATAGAGTCAAACTCAGCCGTTTTCCTGAGGCTGGCATTCCTGTCCCTCAGGGAGAAACTTCCTTCTCTTCACCACATTCCACAAGTAGAAACAGAAGAAGGCAGCACAGGCAGGCTTTGCATCACTACAATCTATAATTTACTAAAAGTGCTTTCAGATGTTTTTTGGAGAAACTATCCTGAGCATATTAGGAACTTTATGCTATTTATACATTTTGTTTCTAGTTCTTGCTCTCTTTCCCCAGAAACATCAATAATCTCATATGCCGATGGCCACAGAGACTTATTTAAACCTATGGCAATATGTTGAACTGTATGAGGTAAAAAGTGTTTCAAAAACATCTCCTTGCTCAAAGATGACAACTGACAGAACCAGCACATGAATTTTTTAAAAAATGCAAACATAAGCAAAGAGCTATACGTTTATTAAATGCAGTGGTGTTGAAATAAGACAAATTGTACTTGACCCCTCCAGGGAAAAAGCTATCACTCAGCACCCCAACACTACTGCCAGGCAGCAAACATAATGGCAATAAATATAAAAATCAGCCGTTACTGTCTCCTGAAAAAGGCCCTGCTCAGGTCAGCACAGAGACACAGAATGGCAGGGGGTAGGGGGAAAGGGTGCTGCACATGGAACTAGGCTCCACCTAAAACAGTGGTCATTTTTCTAAAAGGAAAATAATACTTTTATTTTACAACAGCAAACTGTTAGAACAAAGAGGCAAAAATAATAAAGTCATCCTCAGCCAGGCACAGTGTTTCATGCCTATAATACCAGCACTTTGGGAGGCCAAAGTGAGAGGATCGCTTGAGGCCAGGAGTTCAGGACCAGCCTGAGCAATATACTGAGACCACATCTCTACAAAAAATTTAAAAAGTTATCCAGGTGTGGTGGTATGTCCCTATACTCCCAGCTACTCTGGAGGTGGAGGAGGGAGGATCACTTGAGCCCAGGAGTTTGAGGCTGCAGTGAGCTATTATAATTGATCATGCCACTACCCTCTAGCCTGGGCAATAGAGCAAGAACCTGTTTCCAGAAAAAAAAGTCATCTTCCATAGCAAGAGTCACACAAGATCACCCTAGAGTGAAATACTGAGATGCAAAGCCATAGCTTAGAATTCTGAAATGAAGTTCAAATCTCAACAATTTCTGCAGTTATAATAAAGAATCAGAAAAGACAATGCAAACCGCATTCTAAAACCACTTTCAAGGCATTCCCAATGCAATTAGACCTTGATTAATCACAATCCAACTAACCCAAACTCTCAAGTATACTTAGGAAATACAATGGATGCACACACACACACATTTGGGAGGATTACAACAAAACAGTCCTAATATATCTGTCTATATACAAAGAGAGAGAGAGAGAGACAGAGATCTCAGGACTGTTTTGTTGTAATCCTCCCAGATATATCACTGTGGAAACAACATTGAGCCCAAATTCACACTTTTTTACACCTACAGTCTTAGAAAATGTGAGTGACATTCTGTAATTGTCAACTGATATTTTATGATGCATTTTTGAAACTGTGAATCTAATAATAACACCAACAATTCCACTCAATTATAGTTCTATTTAAAGGGACAAAGTCTCACTTTTACTTACCTTGCCATCAAATTTGGAATATTCATTAAAGGGGTTATTCAACTGCAGAGGGCACTGCTCCAGGCGTACGGATAATATTGACTGCTTTCCAGAACTTGGAGGCTTCTCTTTGAGGGATTTTTTTTCAAACAGTGACTTTAACTCCTGGGCTGTGACACAAGAGGAAGATAAAAATATCTTTGTGATTACACACAAAGAGACAGCTTGTCCACCTTCCCTAAAAAGTCTTCCTTGGAACCTTAAGGAGGGAGTTGTCCAGGGACATGTTCAGGTCTGATGTGTACAGAAAGTCCCACATATACTTCAATGTTTGCGCACTGAAAAGGCAGAACACTGAAAAACATGCAGGCCAGGATTGCCAATTTAGAAGGACTAAGGCTTAAAGAAGGACAAACAAAGCAACAGAGTAGTCGTTTTATAAGAAGAACAATCACAATTAGAAGACCTGAATATTTGGCAAGGCCTGGCCACTACAGCTAGTAGCTATGTTATACTAGACAGTTCACTAAACCCCTCTGGGCTTGTCAAACTAGATAATCTCAAAGATCCTCCTGGTTCTAATATTAGGCGAGTCTAGAATTTTAGTCCTTCAAGGTCAAGATGCACATCTCAATCCTCTCACACTTTCCAATGGTACCTAGCACAAAATCTAGATGCCAAAGATGATATGGAAGCAAAAAGAGAAAGGGTATTTATAATATTAATAACAGTAACTGTTACTGAGCAAACCAACATATTTCATTTAATCCTCATAACAAGCCTAAGAGGTAGATACCAGCATTATCTCAATTTTGTCAACGTGGAAACAAGCCTAGAATATTTTGATTAGCCAGCCCTAAACCACGTGGCTAGAAAGTAGCAGACCTAGGATTTGTACCCAACCATGGTTCCTAGTCATTGCTCAAAGGCACTAATGAAGAAAGCAGACCCTTAATAAATTTTGTTGCATGAATGAATAAGATAATGATGCAAGAATTCAGATTAAATTATTTATTAAATCTGAATCTTCAGCTCTTACCCCTTAGTGAATTAAGATAAGTTAGTTCTATATTGTCTCAAAGATCATTTAATTCTGTAAACCAATCTGAACATCAATCAAGGTGGTAGCTGGATGATAAGTACATGAAGGTCATTATACTTTTAATTTTTGTGATTAGAAAATGCCCATATTTAAACTTTTTAAATAAATCAATCTGAGATTTTAAAATCTCCAATAAATAGATTCAACCTCATTCTACTCTTGACCATAGTCAAATTAAACCGAGAGATATCAACAGGACTCAGTAACTTAGAATTTTTAAAACATGTAACTAAAACTACCTTTCCAACAGACAACAGACTGGTGAAGCAAATTTATCATACAAGTCCCTACAGATTTGACTGGCAAACCAGAAGAAAAATGATAAATCTAGTTCTTTTTAAAAATGTGGCACCTGACTACACAATTCCAGATTCTGAATATATAAGTGTATGTAATCAACATATTAAATGCACATTTGAAAAGGTGTTAGATTACAATTAGATTAAAATGATATTTTAAATATTGGAAGTACTTTTCTACCTATACTCCATTAACAGTTTAATGGCTACACTTGGGAAAGAAATGATCCTTTATTAAACACCTATTATGGGCCAGGAACAAGGTATTTTCCTCACTTAGAACTGTTCTCACAAGATTCTAAGAGATAAGTTACAAGGGATACAGCAAACTTAAGTTACACAACTGTTACCAGTAGGGTCAGGCGTGAGGTGATAATTCTTCCATTGTCAGGCTAATTCACACTTGGACCTCTTTCCTCAGCCTGATATCTTCTGCCCTCTCCCCTGCTTCCTATGGCTTGGAGAAATAGAAACCACCAAAGAGAATTTTTGCATCCTTTCACCTGCACTTTGACCCGCCTTTCCTCCGATTACCATGGATGAACTGCCCATGCCCTTATCTCAGTCTAGCCCCTCTCTTGTGCACTAGATCCCACCCCTCTTGCCAACTCAAGGCAATCCAGCAATTCTCTTATCAGTCTTCCACTGTCAATTTTTCCCGCTTACTGGAAACACTGCTCGTTAAAAAAAAAAAACACCTCATTTAAAAAAAAAAATAAATAAATAAATAAAAACTCGTTTTTTTAACGCGCAGTTTCAGTATCTTTGCTCTCCGGTGAGAATGGCCTTTATCAAAAAGTCCCAAAACAATAAATGTTGGCATGGATGCGGAGAGATAGGAACACTCATACATTGCTGGTGGGACTGCAAACTAGTGCAACCTCTGTGCAAATTAGTATGGAGATACCTTAAATAGATACAAGTTGACCTACCATTTGATCCAGCAATCCCATTATTGGGCATCTACCCAAAAGAACAAAAGACATTCTATAAAAAAAGACATCTGAGCCGGGCGCTGTGGCTCACGCCTGTAATCCTAGCACTCTGGGAGGCCGAGGCGGGTGGATCGCTCGAGGTCAGGAGTTCAAGACCAGCCTGAGCAAGAGTGAGACCCCGTCTCTACTAAAAAAATAGAAAAATTATATGGACAACTAAAATATATATATACAAAAAATTAGCCGGGCATGGTGGCGCATGCCTGTAGTCCCAGCTACTCGGGAGGCTGAGGCAGTAGGATCGCTTGAGCCCAGGAGTTTGAGGTTGCTGTGAGCTAGACTGACGCCACGGCACTCACTCTAGCCCGGGCAACAGAGTGAGACTCTGTCTCAAAAAAAAAAAAAAAAAAAGACATCTGCACTCAAATGTTTATAGCAGCACAATTCACAATTGCAAAGATGTGGAAACAACCCAAGTGCCCATCAATACATGAGTGGATTAATAAAATGTGGTGTATATAACACCATGGAGTACTACTCAGCTATAAGAAACAATGGTGATATGGCACCTCTTGTATTTTCCTGGATACAGCTGGAACTCATTCTACTAAGTGAAGTAACCCAAGAATGGGAAAAAAAAGCACCACATGTACTCACCATCAAATTGGTTTCACTGATAATCACCTAAGAGCACATTTAGGAATAACATTAATCGGGTGTCGGGCAGATGTAGGATGGGGGTATACATACATAATGAGTGCGATGCACACCGTCTAGGGGATGGACACGTTTGAAGCTCTGATGGGGGGGAGGCAATATATGTAACCTAAACTTTTGTACCCCCATAATATGCTGAAATAAAAAAAAAATCCTCCTTCTATCCCATACTGCCTCTCTTCCATTTACTCTCCTATTTTTCGTATCCTCAAAATGTTCGTCTATATTCTTGCTGCCCAATCCCTCTCCTCCCATTCACTCAAATCCACTCTAATCGGGCATTCAGGCCACATCACTCCACCAAAGCAGCTTTCACCAAGGTCATCAATGACCCCCTTGTTGCTAAATCTATTGGTCAATTTTTAATCCTTGTCTTACAAGACTTTTCAGCAGCATTTGACACGGTTCATCACTCCCTCCAGTTTTAAACACTTTTTTCACTTGCTTCCCAGGACTCCAGTCTATCTGGCTCTTTCCTCTCTTTCAAGCTGCAACTCCTCTGACCCCTTGCTGATTCCTCCCCGTCCCTCAAGCCTCAGTGCTTGGACCTTTTCCCTATCTACATCTACACCCTTGGTGACTTCATCCAGCCTTATGTTTTTAAATACCATCTATAAGAGGCAAAACTAAATTGTGATGATATAAATCAGAACAATGATTGCCTCTGGGAAACAGAGTGACTAGAATGGGGCACCAGGGAACTTTTTGAGGTGAAGGAATTGCTCTACATTTGACTGAGATGCTAGTTACACAGGCATATATGTGCGTCAAAAACCACCAAACTGTATACTTAATGTCCGTACATTTCATTGTATGTAAAGTATATCTCAAAAAAAGTAAATAAATAAAAAGGGAAAACCCAAGTAAATATTCTCTACATACTGGTGACTCCCAAATGATTATTTCTAACCATAAACACTCCCTGAAATTATAGACTCACATATCCAACTTTCTATTTGACACCTCCTCTTGGATGTCCACTAGGTATCTCAAACTTTACGTGTCTATAACCAAACTCTTGATCTTCCCACAAACACCCCCTCCCATAATCTTCTCCTTCTCAGTTAATGGCAACTCAACCCTGTTAGGTCAAAAACTTGGGAGTCATCCTGACTCTTCTCTCTCATACCCTACATCCTACCCATCAACAGACACTTCAAAAGATACTCAGAACTGCCTCTACAGCTACCAAAGCTGGATTATTATCATCATGTTCAAACTGGTCTTCCAGTTTCTGCCCTTGCCTTCCCCATCCCGACCCCTCCCTCTTCTTCACACAACAGCCAATACAAGTCTTTTAAAATATGTTACAAATTTCAGAATAAGAAGAAAAATTAATAAATTTGACCACATAAAAAGAAAAAAATTTTGTATGGGAAAAAACTAGTTAAGAGGCAAATGATAAACTAGGAAATGCAAGTGACTCTTAAACAAATGGAAAGATACTCAACCACATTCATAATAAGAGATATGTAAATTAAAACTACATTGAGATACCCTTCCAGCAGTTTGGGAAAAACCTAAAAGTTTGATACTATGAGCAAATAGACACTCTATATGTTACCGGTGGGAACACAAAATAGCAAAACCCCTATGAAGGGGCATTTGGTACTATCAAGAAAAATCACATATACATTTACCCTTTAAGACAACAACACTTCTAGGATTCTAATCTAATACACTGGCAAAACAAAACAAAAAACACATGCACAAGGCTATTCACTATAGCGCCATTTGCAAGAGCAAAGCCTGAAAACAATCAAATACCCCTCAGCAGGGGACTGGTTGGCTAAACTATGGCATATCTATGTCACAGAATACTACAAAGCTATAAAATGGATTGAAACATATCTCTATATATTGTTCCAAAATAACCCTCAGGATGTGTTGCTAAGTGAAAAAAGCATTATACAAAATAGTGTGTATAGCACGTTATCTTTAATTTTAAAAGAGGGGGATATAAATATGAATATGTTCATTTATAGTTTTAAATGGACAGAAAAAAAACCTTTTTTAAAAATGACTATAACAAGAGTGAAGGGCTGGGCACGGTGGCTCATGCCTGTAATACTAGCACTTTGGGAGACCAAGGCTAAAAGATCACTTGAGGCCAGGCGTTTGAGACCACGCTGAGCAAGAGTGGGAACCCATCTCCACAAAAAATAGAAAAATTAGCCGTGCTTGGTGGCACGCGCCTGTAGTCCCAGATACTTGGGAGACTGAGGCAGGGGGATGGTTCAATCCCAGGAGTTTGAGGTTGCAGTGAGCTACGATGATGCCATTGCACTCTAGCCTGGGAGACAGAGCAAGACATTGTCTCAAAAAAAAGAAAAAAGAAGAAAAGAAGTTAAAAGAAAAGCAAGAATAAATAGTGGAGGGAACACAAATTAAAGCTAGATTTCTCTGACTTTATCTTGTTTTATGTCTTTGACTTTGGAACCATGTAAATATTTTATATAATTATAAAAGATAATTAAATTAAAAGTATAATCTCTAACAACAAAGGCAAAATGAAATAAATGAACCTACATGTAATGAATTGGCAGGTTAACTACAAAGAGAGGAACTATTTTAAGTAACTTTATTACCCAGCAATTTGACTGTACATTCCCTAATGAAATATAGCCAAACAACAAAAAAAAAAAAAAAAAAAAAAAAACTTAGTCATTTTAGTAATCATGTTGTTAGTAATGACATTGGTATTTCTATTCTGGAACCAAGATTTTCTGCATAAAAGAAAAGATACATAAACATAAAATCAAAAAAGTAAATATTCTCCAACCACAAATTTGAATTGGAATTATCAGCATTAACTCACAACATATTTTCTCTTTAAAAAAATTTGTTCTGAGCTCTACCCACTAAAAAGGGATACAAGGGAAAAACTAATCTGGTGAGCATCGTTAGAACTCAGGTTGTAGTCTCCCAACGCCATTTACCACTAAAAAGAACAAGAATCCTTGGGAAAATGGCTGATGCCAGATTTGGAGAAGGAAATATGTAAGATGAGCCTGGAACACCCTGTCATACAAGAAAGCAAGGAAGCTATGAAAGATTATTGGGGTTTGTGTAACACAATATTGTGTAACACAATATGAAGGGAAGCCAATATGAAGGGACTCACTACACAAAAGAATAACTTTAGCATGCAAAAGAATAATTGAAATCACTATGAATTGAAAAATGTCAAATATGCTTTACAAACCCATGAGTTCATAATGATACAAAGGAAAAAACCCTCATTGGTCATCTATGTAGAATACTAAGGAATAAACTCATAATTCTGAAAACTGTTAAAAGGAAAAGAATTAAGCATTCATCCTTTCTTATAGGGACTATATCTAAGGTTAACCAAATAACGGATTAGGAAAACTTCTTCATATGAAAATTAGTTAATAAATGAAAAAAGACTATAAAATTGGAAATCACTATTTTGCAACTCCTGATGAAATAATGCATCTAGGAAATGCCCATTAATGGCCACTAAAATCATTAGATGAAAAGCAAACAGGAGTAACTTAATGGATGAACAACACCTGATTTTACCATCAATCTTAACATCACAAAAAAGAAGACATTTCCCCTCCCCCAACCCAAAGAGAAGACATTCCATGTTTCCTGATACAATGGAATATGAAGTATAGAACAACATGTAAAAAAAAACTCTTACCAAAAATCAAACTTCATTCTGAGCAAGTTTCTAGATCAATTATAGGACATAGTAGACAGAGAAGCATATTAAATGAGAACATGGAGATATAATTAGCAAAATCCAGAATGTAGGAAAATTCTATGGGACAAATGATCCAGTTTCTTCAACAAATAAATTACAAGGAAAAAAGTGAACAAGAATATTTAGATTTAAAAAAGAGACATATTAACCAAAAGTAATACGAGGATCTTAGATCCAAACTCGAACTAACCAATTGGAATAGAAAACAGAAAGAGAAAAATCTGAGATATTAATAATTAGGGAAATATGAATAGTGGTTAAATATTTGATAATACTAAAGAATTTCCCCCTCCCCCTTTCTTCTTCTTCTTTTTTTTTTTTTTTTAAGAGACAGGGTCTTGCTCTGTAGTCCAGGCTACAGTACAGTGGTGCTTACTGTAACCTCAGGCTCCTAACTGCTCAAGCAAGCCTCCTGAGGAGCTAGGACTAGAGGTGCATGCCACCATGCTCAGCCAATTTTTTGGTTTTTGGTAGAGATGGCATCTCACTATATTACCCAGGCTGGTCTTGAACTCCTGGCCTCAAGCAATCCTCACACCTCAGCCTCCCAAAACACGGGGATTACAAGGTGTGAGCCACCAAACCCAGCCAAGAATTATTTCTTTATAATATTATTTCATTATTTACATATACTGTATAATATATATTATAAACAAATAATTATTTGAAATATTCTTTTTACTGTAATAATAAAGATTTCTTTATAATAATTAAAATAAATAATATAAATAGTATTAAGATAATATTAAAGAATTGTTTGGAGAGCAGTAGTACTACAGTTTTGTTATATGTTAAAAACACAAATTATTTAGGCATGAAATTATATAATAGCTTGGATCTGCTTAAAAACAAGCCAAGAGGGCAGATAGTAGAATTTATAATGAAACAAAACCAGCCACATATTGATCATCGTTGAAGCTGGGTGATAGGTGTGGGGGTTTCATTAAACCATTCTCTCCACTTTTATGTATGTTTGAAATTTTCTGCAATAAAAAGGTTTAAAGGAAATTTAAACTTGAAAAAAAAAAGTAAGTCACCTATAACATCACTACTCTGATCAAATCAACTCATCACAGAGAAAAATAAAATTCCTTACAAGATCCTCCATGATCGGGAGTCCCACTACTGACTTCTCTGATCCCACTCTTCCCTTGCTTACTCTACTCTAACCAATAGGTGCCCTCCCTTGCTATTCCTTGAATACACCAGGTATACTTTTGTGTCAGTCTTTGCACTTGCTGTTCCCTCCTCTTAGAACACTCAGCCCCCAGTATCCGCATGACTCACCTCTTCATTTGCTGCAGATCTCTGCTCAAACATTACCTTCCCTGATGACCTTACATAAAATAGCAAAATCCCCTGCCTAGCATTCCTTATCTTCCTTACCTGGCTGTATTCTTCTCTATGCCACTTATCCCATTCTGACATACTACGTTTGTTCACTATCTTCCCCCATGAGAATATATCTCCACGAAGATAAGGACTTCATCTTGTTCACTATTTGTTGAATGAATAGCTTATTATTTATTAATAATAATAATCTGTTGAATGAATAACTCTGGGTCAGAGAAGTAGAAAAAGTTGTGGCATGGGAAGCAGAAAGGGAGAAGGAAGTAGAGAGCAGATGGGCACAAAGGAGCAGAGATAAGATGCAGGAGGTCATGAGAGATCTTCCTCCTGGCTCCAAGTCATTTGTAAAGTACAAACGGACTTCTTGAAACTCTTCCTCAAGTTGCTTTTTGTTATTTACAACTGAAAGCCCTCACTCATATAAACGGTTGGAAGTCCCCAACAAACACAAAACTGGAAAAATAGCCTGGAAATTTAATTACCAGTTTTATGATAAATCACATACTATTCAGGAAGATGACAATGCATATTAGAACTAATAAGGGTTTGGTGAGTGGTGGGATACAAATTAAATATACTAAAACAATAGATTTCTTTACTAAAGACCAATAAGAAACTTATGAGGAAGAAGATGCTATTTGCAATGGTAACACAAAGCATCTAGAAATGACCTTACTAAGAAATGTAAAAGTGCAGGATCTATATGGAGACAACTACAACATTTTATGCACTTGTGTGCATAAAAATCACAAAAGAGAGCATATATAATAGATTTGGATATTGTCTGGAATATATATACCATCATAATAAATGAAATCTAGAATAAATACAACAAAATATTAACCATAGCAGTTACCTATTGATGTGGGATAACTGGTAGCTTATTTTCACTTTTACCTTTTTTTTAGATTCCCTACAATTTTTTTTTTAATATAGAGGGCTTGGTGACTTCCCCAAACTCTGGCCATAGCTGCCAGAGAGGGAAAGGAACAAGGGAACACCAAAGACTCCTCAATACCCAAAGCTTCAGCAGCAGCAGCTCCTTTCTGCCTATGATACGGGAGGGCGTGGAGCACAGTGGAAAGACTAAGGTCTTTAAGGTCAAACTGGCTAGGAGAAAAATTCTGGCTTTGCCACTTATTACTTATGAGTAAGTAACTTGGGAAAGTTATTTAGCCTCTGAGCTCCAGTTTTCTCACCTATAATACAGACGTATTAACACCTAATTTGCTGGACTTGCATAAAGAGGAAACAAACTTAGTGGCTAACATATTATATACTCCAGAGCTGGTTACTCATCAGAATCACCCAGGTAGCTTTTGAAAAATACAGATTTGAGGAGCCCACCCCCTTATCTATTGAATCAGAAATTCCACAGGTAGGGCCTAGAAATGTATTGGGAATGTCATTTAACATGCACTTTTGGATGCATTTATGATTTTTATACGGTCACTGCATTTGGAAATGCATTTAAGAAACCAACAATAGAGGTTATATAACTTCAGGAATATGTATAAATAATTGATATAAACTATATTATTGTTTTGAGCTATTATTTCACTTCATACATAAAAAGCTTTGTCTTCCAATTAGACTTCAAACTTATTGACAACAGAACTCATGTATTCCTCTCCAAGCAACTAGCATAGAATTATTAGGCACACCGAAATTATGGAAGAAATACTTGTTAAATGACTCAATGAATAAGGGTAATAACTAATCACGTAAAGAATACTAATGCCATTTTAAAACAATAAAATTAAAAATAGTTGGACCCTGATATGACATTATTCCTGATGAAGGAGACTTCTGATGACACCGTCTTCATATTTATCCATGCAGTTTTAGTTACAGGAAGACTAAAAGGATCTTACTCTAAGGTATTTCGTTTATCATGTGATCTCATGGCATACGGATCAGTAAGTTCATAAAGAACTTCAGGTTATGGACCAGATTGCCTCTACCAGCTCTTCCATTTCCTCTATGAAAAGGTCACATTTATATTGTGTCTTAAAGGATGGACTGAATTAAGACAAAATAATTGTGAAAGAAAAACATTTCTGGAGAGGTCACTATTTAGAATAATGATTCTTCTAGTGAAATAAAACAACAAAACAAACAGATGAAAGGATTTTAACAAAACATAAATAGCAGAAAAAGAATGAGGGAATGAATAAATGATTTACCTATCCAAAATTCCCAATGAAGATCAAAAGGATATACACATGCTATTTCTTGCCAAAAGAGAGTATGTTTTTGAGAGATGTATAAAAACCAAACGGCAACTCAGTTTGCCAGATAAATGTTTAACTGCTGACTCCACTTTTCTAGCATGCTTCAGGACACCCAGAGCTCCAGGTGTGGTTTAATGATGGAACCCAGCCTAAGGGAGAATTCAAAGACATTCCTTTGTGCATTGATGAGGTTCCCTCTAAGTGTCAGGAATGACCACCAGGCTAGCTGCTGGTCTGGGCAGAATCAAGGGTAACATTTCAAGCATGAACAGGCACATTAAGGAGCTTCTTCAGAAGTAAGATCACAGGATCACTTAATGAAATCTGTGAGAGACATAAAAGGGAGAGAAGGACACTGAAAGAGAGAGAGAATACATATACAATACACAGTGCGGTTACAAATGAAAGCAAAGAGGAACTGACCATTTCTGCAGCACATTCTGTGAAACACTGAACAGAAGTTAAAGTGAATTAGACTTTAAGGAATGAGTAGGGGAGGAGCAAACAAAAATCCTCTTTATTAGATGTGTCAAAATTTAAGCTGAAGAACTTATTTCTCACATTTTAAAAGGGATTAATGTACTTATATTCGAGGTGCTCTCCTCACTCTATTTTTTATTTATAATTTTTAAAGATATAGAAGTGAAGAAGGCAAATAAAGGATAGCTGGAGAGACATAAGAGCTCGGATTAACTGGCTCTGTATTCATTAAGAGGAGATTAATAAGAATTGCATTAAGATATACAAAAAATTTGAAGTGGACAAGATAAATGATAAAAAGTGTTTTCATTTTGTGTTAAATACAACAGAGAAAAGTATTAACTCAATCAACAGAAAAGGCCAGGCTAGTGAGATTTTAAAAGTATCAAGAGCAAAACTAAAGAGACATTTAAGAAGAGTTACAGGAAGTCATACAATGAGATACAAGGAAGAAAAAGTAGTGAATGGGATTTCTGGTTCTACATAGTCATCACTTAGAATTAGTCACTGAGAAAATCATATTTACTCAGGATACTTGAGTCTATAATCACAGTAGAAAAAAGCAATAAGCACTTTATACAGTGTGGGTTAGCACAAAGAGACTGGCCTTTAAATGCAGACACAGCTGGATACAAAACATGACCCTATCGCACTACTAACTCCTAGTTGTATAACTTTAGCAAGTTAATCAAATCTCTCTGAGCCTTTGTCTCATCTGTAAATGACAGCAACAATACCTATACCTTGCAAGATCGTTGCATTAGAGGTAATGCATGTAAAGTGCCTAATACACCACTAGGTAGGTGATGCTGTTAATAATCATTAATATGGTTAGTCTTATAATTACTATGTTGCAATGGAGCCAGTCAACAAATATTTATTAGGCATTTATTACATGCCAGTGTGGTACCAGGAGGTGCTGGGAGGATAAAGAAGACAGACTGCAGACATTTCTCTTAAAAGAGGAAAAAAAAGAGAAAGTCTAGAAAACATAATATAACCATTATAAAATATTTTAATAGCATTTTACTTTTGAAATTTTCTTAAAAGTCTTCTCGTCTTGCTGAGATTGAAGCTTTGAAAATATATAATATGGCCAGGCTTTATACACATACCATATGAACACATATATCAAATGCTAGTAATACCAGCAACATAATGGTTTTTAAGCTAAAGGAAAAGAATTAGCATATATGCAAAAAAAAGATTGTTATTAAGGCTACTAATGAAGCAAGGGAGTCTAGGTTGGAACTGCCAAGAGGAATGAATCTATAACCCAGAGGCCCATTCAAAAAAATCATAGAGTACTCCTTAACCTTAAGAACGAAGTACTGGCATGACAGTTGTTACAAAATTGTCTACTGCACACATCAATCTCTATGACCCAGAATGAAGGGTGGCTAAAAAAACAAGACCTAAAGAACACACAGCTTCAGACGGGCAAGGCACACAAATGAAAGAGCTCGAAGCTCAAAACACAAGAAGTACCTACCCAGAGGATTTAAAAGGATGAATTAAAAATAAATGTTCTTACATAATAATATAAACTAAATATATAAATCTCAAATTAAGAATTAAAATTATTTCCATTTACCTGATTGCTTAGAATTTCTTTCTTTCCACTGAATATTTTTGCATTTGATCTGGTTTTGTCTCTCTTTTCGGAGTCGCTCTAATCTTTGAGCTTGAAAAGAAATATTATAACTATAAGTTTGTCAATGAAAGTTTACTATAAACAAAGACATAATTAACTACCTTTATATGAATAAAGATGTTTTATATTGCATATGTAGGGAAAAAGTCATAAAATTTTAAAGGTGGCACCCCTGAAAAGCAAATACCAACAAAAACATGAAAATATTCTTGATTTATAATTGAAATTAGAGGATATAAAACATTAATAGAGATCATAAAGATAGTATTAACATGGAAGAGAATAATAAAATGTGAAAACTTCTGTGATTAATATGACATTTCATTATATAAATCATTAATAACGGTCTTAAAGGAATTTTAATGCACAAATGAACTGAAGTGAATATTACATTACAGGAATAAAATTACTGTTATGAATTACTCTACCCGTTTCAAAAATTAAAGATAAATGAACTCAGACTAGACTATTAAAGTTTTAAATATAAAATCCTTTATCTAAAAATCATGAAAATTATAAAATGTCAAAGCTATATAAATTAGCATAGCTTTTCTTCAGTGGGCTGAAACAGTTTATAGGTAGTAAAATAAATGATTTGTATCTTTGTAACATTAGTCAAATCTTAAAAAGAACAATTTTTCTTTTACAAAATTTTAAGATATGTTGAAAGGATTAAAAAGCAAACTGCTTGGTCACTAGGACAACCCATAATCTCAATTAATTATTAGCATCTAAGTGCTACCTAAAGAAATTTCAACAGCAAGAGTCACCTAAAATTATACATTTGTGATTATATTGCCCACTGGCTGATCAACTTTCAAAAGTCAGTGAATTGATCCTTTAAAAAATAACATCCAGCATCCATTAACAACAGCTGCATACAGAGTTCACAATGGAAAAGAAAAGTCACAACTGATGTCATCTCTTGAAATTCATTTTCTCTTGCTAATCTGCAACTTCCTATCCTGGCATATTGCTAATAGAAAATAAATAAAATAAATTTCTTTTTTAGCTTATTTCGAAGTAGGAAATCATACACTCCTGCCTTAGCACTGTGATAGAGAAATACTGAAAATAATCTTGCCAGAAATTTCAACTATGCTGGGAAAAGCATTCTGACAATGTCACTATATCTAACCAAATTTCACTGAAGAAAAATACATTCAATTGCAATTAATAAATGTGAAGGGTACAGCCAATGTAATATAATCATAAAGCTCTCAATTTAGCAGCATTCTCATACTGAAATCCATTCAACCTGTCATATAAGATATCATCTCAATAACTTGCAACGAAGTCAGTTTCAACTAGAGAACTGAGAATCAACGGTTCTAAATTATATTCAAACCTTCACTCAAATCCTATTTTGATAAAAGTTCCTTTAGATACTGGGAAATGTTATTAATTATTTTCATCGTGAGAGCAAATTATTCTTTCTGATGTCACAGATGCTGAATTCTGAGTCAAAACCATAATGTGCCTTTCACTGTAAATTGTACCCAGCTCTACCTGCAATACTCCTTTCTGTACATTTTACATTTGGATCATGAAAATAAATATGTAAATATTTCCAACGTTCTACTGCCATTACCTTTCCTGGGAGTTAACACGTAACTGCTGCTGATTTGCAGATTATATTTTCTGATTGTCTAAAAAAAAAAAAATTATCTCCTAGAATATCCTGTCATATTACAAATATAATATGTATTCTAAATAATTTATCTAAGTAAAAAAAGGCCTTGGTTCATCACATGCTCCTTGAAAGGCTACCAAAAAATATTAACTGGGAAATGGGCAATGATAAGCTTTTAAAAGCTAATGACTAAATACATTAATATATACTGAAGTTGAGCATTTTCAAGCCACAAATATCTAAGGTTAGTGATCAACTTAAGAATATAAAGGTAAAGTATCAAAAGCAGGAGCACCTTTTCTCATCTCACACCCAGGGTATGAATTCCTATTAAAACCAGCCCTAACAAATACCTGGATGTCTCCTCCCACTCCCCCAGCCCCCTGTAACTCCTCCAGGGCCAAGAACTATCTTGGGCAGTTCAAAATTCTTTGTTATATCAAACTCAATTCTGTCTCTAGGTAATCTACCTACTGGGACTAATGTTGCTCTTTGAAGACACTCAAAACAGTGCTATTTCCTTTTCCACATGATGATTTTTTAGAAAGGTAACATCCTACATATCTCTCCTAGCCAACTTTTTCACCTCTCCCTCTTCTGTCTAGCTCCTTCTAATAACATTCCAGATGTCCTTTCCATACAGTTGCAGAGATGGAGATGTTGCTCAGACTCAGTCTGACACATGCATGTTCCTATTAATACCCAGAAGCTTCTCCCATTAAGTTTATTCCAACATTACGCATTATCCATAAGACTGTTTACTGATTTAAAGCTCAGAATACATGACTGGAAGACAATGTTTACCTGTGTTTGAGCGTCTTCTAATACCAAAGTCCCAACTTGAGGTAATATCGACTGACTGGGCATATACATAGCCCTGAGTCTCACCATTGCTTCCCTGAATTTCTGACCCACTGTCTCCAGGCATTGAAGGAGGATGAATCTTCTCTAGGTCAACATCATGATCAATGAGAACCATCTCACACATTCCCGTGTCATCACTGGTCACATGTGACTGTCGAATATGAGCTAGAATGATAGTTGGATTGTCCAAGAAGGCCATCCTTTCTGTGGGCCAATTTCCTTAAAAGGCTATTTTCTCCTCTTCATATTGTTTCACGAGCTCACCTACCTAGAAACATGATGTACACAGCAATATTTAAGAATAAGGCAGAAAATGACTGAATCATTTTTCAAACAAATTCAATGCAGTAAAATGCTACCTTGAAAATCAACATTTATCCCTGTATCCAGGAGCTTAAAAGGATTAAATCTAAGCTGAAAGGAAATCCTTACAAGCACTAGGGGCTGCAGCTGTAGTCAATGAGATCTCCATGGAATCAGAGAGGAAGGCTTGCTCTCTTGCAAAACAAATAATAGTAACTCCTTAGTCAGGCCATTCAACGCACATGACTACTGTTAAAACCATAAATTTTCCTTTCTTTCTCCCTTCACTCCCATGCAGTCTTCTCATTACTTTATAAGGTCATGAGGGAACAAGTTGTATTTTCCTCAAATGATGTGCTAAAGTATGAAACTGTATTTCATCAGTTTACATTTCTCCTCCTCTCATATATTTGTTAAGTGTTTAAAGGGGCACAGACAATGCTTTCTGAGTTATTAGGGATTTTACAAAAATGTATCACCAAAGTAATTTTTCTCAATAAACGTATTTTCCTTTAAGATAATATTGTGCTTTTAAAATAAAACTTATTAATCAAAATTGCCTACTGCAAGATTAATTTCTTATTTTAGAAACTAATTATAAGAACTGCTTCCTCAATCCTGTTAAAACTGTAATGATGTTTACTCTAGAAACAAGATGGTACTTCCTCAGTTAAATGGAAATACAAAAAAAAAAAAAAAAAAAAAATTTACAAGACAGTGGTTAGGACCTAGGCTGTAGAGAGAGAACTAGGTTCAAATCCTGGCCCTGTCACTTTCTAGCTATGTGATCTTGGTCAAAAGACATAACCTTTTTGAGCCTCTCTTTTCTTTCTTCATCCATAAAATGGAGGTTTCAGGAATGAGAGGATTAGGGGATAATGCAGATACAGTGCACAAAAGAGTACTTGGCACATAATGAAATAAATATTAGCTATTAATAATAATGATGGTAAAAATATCATTACTAACTTCAGCTTTCAATTCTTGTTTAAAGTAGTCCTAAAATATATCAGTATCTCATCCTTTAGTAAGTTCATGCAGATAAAATAAGTCTATGCTTCGTTTGTGATAGAGGACACTGCATCTGGATCACCTCTCTGCTCCTCCAAAATCACTTCAAAGTACAAGGAATGTCAAAGCTGGATTGAACATGTTCCTAGGGAAGTCCTAAAAGATATTTATTTTTAGAAAGATCTTATAACACCACATTTCGTTATTTGTTTCTTCTAGAAATTGAACATTTGAGAGAATCTAGTTAATAAATCATTATAGCTAACTGAGGTTTTAAAATATTCTGTCTGGTAACACATCATTCTATGAGATAACACCTAGTGGGTCTTAAAATAAAGACACTGAGATTAAAAGGAAGTTTAACTGAGGAGTATCTCTAATCAAGAGAATTACATTAATCTTCACTTTTTTCCTTTAAAAATATTCATTGAGTACTTATTTTACATTGAGGGTAATGGGAAATGCAAACGTAAGGCGCACCCCCATCAAAAAATTTATACCCTAATACAGACCTAGTACATCTCCTAATACCATAGGATTCTTAAGTGTCAAATTTCAGAGACATCTGGTGTCTCAAATGTCAATCCACCATTTTAAGTATATTAATTAGAAAAAAATTACAAAATTAACAGGAAGCATTTAAATTTCACTTATAAAAAGAACTTTTTCTATAGCCATAAAAAGACATATATACCATAGAATTACTTATGAATATTTGTTTTTTCACAGAATCATAGCATCACAGATCACCAGAGTTGCAAACATCCTCGTACAGCAATCATGATATGCTGTCTTCTGTATGTGAAAAGAAAGCAACTAGTCACCAGCAGAGGGGCAGGTGCTTTCAACTTCATACTGAATAGTTCACCCCTGCAAGAACAAGGGCTTCAATAAGAAGCCACACATTTAATGAGTGTTCTAGCACCAAAAAGTCAAATGGCAAAAGGCAAAGTATACTGAAGTTACCCTCAATAAATTCTTTTTCAGGAAAATGGATCTGTTCCATCACCTCCTATGAAGAAAAGAGGAATGGGCAAACAGAAGGTACACACCCACTCCCCAACTTTATCCTTCCAGATCAGAGGCCTCAAAACAATCCAATACCAGTAGATATCGTCTCTATTAGGACACTGTGTCTCTATTCATACACTGGGGAATCTATATGATTCACTCAACAAATACTCAATACTAGTTCCGGTAAGAAATTCCTGCAGGACTGCCTTGAGATACGTGCTATTGTATATGTCACTTTTTACCTCCTATTATGTGTAGGAGGTAAAAGACTTAGACTATAAGTTCCACAAGGACAGGGGCTATAATACCGCTTCCTTTCTGGTAACAAAGGATGTTACACATAGCAGGAATTCAATAAGTATTGCCGCCCAACTTCTAAGGACTATCCAATTTTGTTGTAGAGATAAGTCATATATGAGTGTCAGGTGTAAGTGTGATTACAAAGAAAGGATTGCCTTTTCTTCTTAATACAAGAGCTTCTCCTCAATATGCCCTTCAAAATTGTCACCTTGGGACACTATCAACTTATTACAACAACACTACTTTTCAGAACCAAAAGAGTATTTTTTAAATCTCCCTTAAGAGCAACAAATTATTTAAAGGTATATTTGATTTCTAAGACAAAGACATTCAGAATGCAGATAAGAACAAGTTATTTTCTCTGATCAGTTATGCAAAGATCAAAAAATCATTTAAAAGACTAATCCTGGCAGGGGTTCAGAGAAATGGACACTCTCATGCACCATAGGAAGGAATGAAAACTGGGACTTTTTAGCGAGTAATTTGGTAATATTTATCAAAATGTAAAACATGGATACCCTCTGGGAAATCTCACTTCTAGGATCTGTGCATAGGAGATAATTGTGCAAAAATATTTATCTCAAAATTGTTTTTAACGCTTTGAAAGTAACCCAAACATCCATCAATAGTTCATATGCCACGCTGACACATACATAAGACAGAATACTACATAGCGATTAAAGGATGGATAAACAAATGTGGAATACACAAATGATGGAATATTTTTCAGCCTTAAAAGTGCAGGAAATTCCGACACATGCTTCAACATGGATAAACCTTGAAGACATAAGTCAACTGCAAAGGGATAAGTACTATATGATTCCAATTACATGAGGTATGTAGAGCAGTCAAATTCACAGAAATAAAAAGTAGAATGGTGGTTGCTAGGGGCTGGAGGGAGATGGTAAGGGGAAAAAGTACTGAATGGGTACATTTTGGTTTCAGAAGATACAAAAGTTCTGTAGATGGATGGTGGTGATGGCTGCACAGAATGATTATACTTAATGCCACTGAACTATATATGTAAAAATGGCTAAGATGGTAAATTTTATGTACCACTTATCCTGTATATACTTTACAATTTTTAAAAAAAGTCTAGGAAACACCAGATTAAAAGTTAAACAGATTTTCTTCTTTCTGTTTAATCACCGAAGTTGTCAAAGCTTTTAAATTGTGTACTTACATATTGTGACTCTCCAAGAATAGGGACTCTAGTAACAAAATATACCCCAAACTAAATATTTTTTTCTCTAAGAACACTAAAACATATCAATGTATAACAGGGTCTCACAGAACATGGTTTAGAAATGCTGCTCTATACTTTTACAAATGCTGTCTCTTTAGGTCTTGAATGCCTTACTTGGATGTCACCAATTTCTAACTCTGAGATAGTCAGTCCCTTTTGTACGTCTTTAGGCTGTCAGATAAACAATAATATCAACTCTAAGAGATCACTTCCCCTAAGATGTCCTACTTTCCACAGTTCCTTTCTCCCACGTTTTAACAGCAGGTTCTTTAAAGAATATTTGATTAAAAATGGAAGCAACAGGAACATCCACACAGACTGGAAGGATAGTAATACATGTCCCAAAATGACGCAGCCATTTTTAATGTACTGGGTGGGTCTCCTTTATACTTCATTCATTCAACAACTATTTACTAAGTTCCTACTAAGTGCTAAGGGTGGTTCCAGGTACAGTTTGTATACTATTACCACTTACATACCTATTTGTGCTCATTAATGATCATGTAACCTGTATGTGGTGACTGGGAACATGCCCTAAACATGGGAATAATTTTTAGTAGGCTTTGATGGGTATCAAGTCTTAATACAATTTTAAATAATAATTTCATATACACACATTTCCAAATTTTATTTAAAATAGCTTATGAAAAAACTGAGCACAGAAAGATTAAGAAATTTGCCCAAAGCCAGACAGCTAACATACAGTAGAATTAAAATCAAACCCAAGAGTGTTGGATCTTAATTAACCTCTATACCATACAACCTCTCAAAACAAAGAGAAACAAAGAGTTACCATAGTCATCACAAACATGATTTTTAAAAATCCTATTGTGCTTTTTTGGTTCTGAGACCTGAGAGAAATTTCTCCCATGGGTCTTTCTTTGTGAAAGATAAAAGGGAGCAAATGTGTTTTATGGTGTATTAGCCCCTTTGCTCCCCTCCACTAATGCAACAATGAATTATATAACCAAAAGAAATAAGTTGTGCATGTAATAGTTGCTCAAAAAAATAAAAGTCACAAAATTTCACACATGAAAGGAACTTTAGAGGTCACCTACTCGTTGACCTCAAACCACAGAGGAAGGGTTTACTTTAAATACACAGTTAGGTCTAACAATATTTTGAAAATCCCTGGTGATTCACGCACAATTAGCTATGAGTCCATATCTGAAATATTCTGTTTCTTCAAATAACCCACCATAAGCAAACCAGAACATCCCATACTTCACTCCCTAAGAACTTGAGATAAGCAAAATATCACTTAAAATGCTGAAGTCCAGCCAACGGTTAGAAGGAAATTCCCCTTCCTGGATTTTTTCAAAACACTACACACTTACTTCCCTCTGCCAGGCAGACTTCTCACCCCTTCACCTGCAATCTGTGAAAAACCTGTCTGAATAAGCAACAGCCTGGGGCTTCTCAAAGGTCTGCAAACTCCCAATCAAAAATTACTGCTGCCTCATCAATGTGCCATATAAATGTTGGCATGTTAATTGTGTATTTATAAGATTGTTAATGGTTAGTTAATTTACCTCCCACACTATTATTGTACTTGAAATGATTTAATGTCTACTGAGGGAGTTAACAACATGTAACAGCAGATGTAAGATTTTTTTTTTTTTTTTTACCTTTCCACACTGTACCCCGAGTTTACACTATTAGCATTAGGCAAGTTAAAACTGATTCCTAAATAGGAATCCTCAAGTGTGTTACAGGAGCACTCACATTTATTTTCCACAACAAGAAATTATTACAAGTGAGAAAAACAAAAGCCTTTTTATTATATACAAAATCTTCCATTTACAAAAACAAACAGACCCTGGTTTTTTCTAAAATTTCAACATTCTTTGATATAGTTAAAGTTAAGAATTCATATCTCCTGGAATTTGAAAATAATTGAAGTGACCATTAAAATAAAACCCACTTTATTGCTTTTAAATCTCTTTCTCTAACTGTCTCCAATTTAACTCGAAATTAAACCTTCATTTATTTTTCAGACTAGCAAAAATTGAGACTTTTTTCTCCCTCAGGGAATTAAAATATTTTCCATGTGAATATGTCCAGTTTCATTAAACAGTAAATAGTAAGACCACGTATCTAGAGAGTTCATTTTTTCCTCTCACGTTTTTATTTCCATACTTTGACTAAAAGTACTCACTAGATTAAATTAAAACAACAGAAAGGAAATGCCTGTATATTCTTTTGAAAGAGATTCATTCACTAATCATCATCTAAGTGCTAGGGACTAGGAATCCTACAAAAACTTACATAAACATTGGCCTGCCCCCTCCAGAGGCTTACTTACAAATTTGAGCAGAGGAGTTATGTTACGTACATGCAGAACAGTAACATAAAGCAATATATACCCACCACCAAATGAGACACCAAGGCAATATGTTTTCTAAGAGACAGGAAAGTCAGAGAAGGTGTCAGGAAGAAAGAAGGCAGCATTTAAGGATAGCTAGGCTTTTATCAGGCAGAAACACAAGGAAGTGTAAACATTGACATTTACTGAGCTCTTACTATGAGCTGTACTAATCACTTTTCATGTAACAACACATTCAACCCTTATAACCACCCCAGAAGGTAGGTATTAATACTATCCTCATTTTATAGATTTAAAAAAAAAAAAAAGTTAAGGTTTAAAGGAGTTAAGTAACTTGCTCAAGGAGGCAAGGCAGATTTTTAAAAGCCCATGGCTTTTGAAGCTCCTCCCACCAAGAGGTGGAATTTATTTCCCCACTCCTTGAATCTGAGTTCACACTGTGATTTGCTTTGACCAACAGAATATAGTGGAAGTAATGTTGCAGAACTTCTGAACCTTGGCTTCAAGAGGTCTTGCAGCTTCTACTCTGGACTTCTTTGAACACTCCATACAACAGGAAGAAGCTAGGGATAAAAGACAATGTGCAGAGAGAAGCTCAGCCATCCCTGTCATTCCAGCTGTCCTGCAGAGGCCCCCATGAGTGACTGAGGCCTCCCCCCAACCTACCAGGAGGTAAGGTCTCTTCTCCTATCGAAAGTCTCCCTTGGACAAAGGAATCCTGACCCCTGATTTTCTTGTCTAGACCACTAACCACCACCTGAAATGCCTCAGAATCTTACCATCTGCCAAGATCCAGTTAAAAGGAGCCTGGTACAGTACAGTGAACTGTCCAACTTCTCCACGGACACACCTGAAGGGTAGAGGAGAATGACCATAAATCAAGGTATGAGAGGATCTAGGGGAGCTATCTACAGCAACATGCCATAAGTAAGAAATTTATTTTTAGAATTCATTCACATTTTGCATTCTATCCTATAATATATTGCCTCTGTTTGTTTTAAAAGGAAAAAATGCTTACCTTCAAATATACCACTAAAATTGATACTCTAGAAAAATGTGCCATGCTCACTTTGTGGCTTCCAGTACTCCCTGGCACATACTGGAATTCTCCTAACCCCCGTTTGAACAGCAAGTGTCCAGTGCAAAAACATAGGTTTTGGTGTCAGAAACATGATTTTGCACAGATAAAATGGCACTTTATCCATGGACAACTCAAAATCTAAATTTTACTCAACAGGTATTTCCTATGAAAAGTTTGAAGAACTATTAATCACACCAAATTATACATAAAGTTCTAAGCACAAGTTAGACTAAAGTATCATTATTCAGCTATTATAAAACAATTAGTATTTTCAAAGTATTTTGAAATAACATGTATTAGCAATAGCTGTGAAACTGCAGACAACCTAACCACCCACTACCCCCCAAACTCCAAACCTGACAACATTTCTAGCTGTTACAAGAAATCTGCCAGTTTTTGGTGCAATGTAGCCCTAAAATTATTTTTCCAGTAGGTGTTGTCTCTCTGACATAATAGATTAGACTGACAATTGTGAAAATAAACAATTTTAGGTTTTAAGATCTCAGGTAAAAATGTTTACAGTCTTACCTAGAATGAAGAATATAAATAATGCCAAAGAAGCTAGACTGTTTCTCAATGTGAAATCACCAGTTTAGGAGCTTAAGCCATAAATAGCAAATACTCATTGATTTCACTCATTTAACAAATTATTATGTCCTGAGCACGAGATATACAGTGCTGAGCAAAAAATAAAGACGTGGCCACTGCCCTCGTGGATCTGAAGGTACATATGGTAGACAGAATTCTAAGATTACTCTAGAAATTTGTGCTTTTTGATATCCATCCCTTTGTTTTATTCCCTCCCTTGAATGTGGGTGGAACTTGACTTGCTTCTAGGCAATAAAATATGGCAAAGGTGACAGGAGAGTCACTTCCATGATTACTTTCCATTATATGAGACTCTACCTTAGCCAACTACAGAGAGAGACTCTAAGCCAGAGAGACTTTCCTGCTGGCCTTGAAGAAGCAAACAGCCATGTTATAGAACCGCACATGGCAAGGACCTGTGAGCAGCCTCTTGGAATTGAGAATGGTCCCAGCCAACAACTAGCAAGAAAAGGGGACCTCAGTATACAGCCACAGGGAAATTAATTCCATCAAAACCTATGAGATCTTGGAAGATCTTTCCCTACTGGAGCCTCCAGATGAGGCTGTAGCCAGCTGACACCTTAATTTCATCCCTTTGAGAGTATGAGCAGAGAACCCAACTGAAGCCATGACTCCTGACTCACTGTGAGAAATTTGTTTTAAGCTGGTAAATTTGTGGTAACTTGCTATGCAGCAATAGAAAATGAATCCAGTATAGTAGAGAAATAAACCTAAACCCCTTCATATATAACACTTAAGATTCTCTACAATCCAGTTTCACTCCCTCCACTACTCATCCTGCAACTCCCAGGACTACTCTGAATATGTTCTGGCCTTTGGTAATGATACTCCTTTGTTTGAGATATGCCCTTCTCCTCCAACATAAATTCTTCTAAATCCAACTCAAGTATCTTATTCTCTGTAAACCCTTCTCTAATTCCCAGGATCCAAACTGTTTTAAAAGCACTTTATTTCTACCTTCATTACAGTTAGCTACATGAATACCATTTTTAAGGAATTGCCCATTTAAAATTTTTTGATGCAATTCTAGAATCAGAAATATGGTTACTTCATTAAGGTATAAATATCTGTCTCCCCAAATCGTTTGAGTTTGCTGTAAGATCCCATTGACAGTGATGCAGGGGTTCTAAAGTAGTTGTCCTCAAATGGAAGCCAATTTTGCTCCCCAGAGAACATTTTGCAATGTCTAGAGACACTTCTGGTTCTCACAACTGGGGAGGGGTGCTATTAGCATCTAGTGGGTAGATCCAAGGGATGCTGCTAACCATAGTACAATGAACAAGACAGCACCCACAGCAAAGAATTATACCCCCCAAAATGTCAATATCAATAATGCTGAGGTTGAGAAACCTTACAATAATGTATGGTTTGAAACCACTAAATTTGTGGTAATTTCTAACTCTCTCAGAATGGTTTCATTTGTATTGAAACTAAACTATAAAACTTTGCTACTAAAATCTATGCTCAAACCTTCTTAGGTCTACTGGGGAACCGGCACCCTCAAGGCCACATGTGTCCCTCCAAATCCCCAATTACGGCCCCTCGACTGAATCCAAACTTCACAGAACAAATCCGGATTTGTTCTGTGAAGTTTGGATTCAGTCAAAAGGCAGCCCTCAAGAATCCAGAAGGCGAGAACCAAAGCTCCCTATACTTAATGAATGCCTATTGTGTGCCAGGCACTATTCTAGATGCAAAAAGTACAGCAGAAAAAGCAGACAGTCTTGCCCTCATGGAGCTCACATTCTTTTTTTTTTTTTTTTTTTTGAGACAGAGTCCCACTCTGATGCCCAGGCTAGAGTGCCGTGGCGTCAGCCTAGCTCACAGCAACCTCAAACTCCTGGGCTTAAGCGATCCTACTGCCTCAGCCTCCCAAGTAGCTGGGACTACAGGCATGTGCCACCATGCCTGGCTAATTTTTTTCTATATATATTTTAGCTGTCCATATGATTTCTTTCTATTTTTAGTAGAGACAGGGTCTCGCTCTTGCTCAGGCTGGTCTCAAACTCCTGAGCTCAAACAATCCACCCGCCTCAGCCTCCCAGAGTGCTAGGATTACAGGCGTGAGCCACCACACCCGGCCAGTGGAGCTCACATTCTAATCGGGGACAGAAGGCAGACACAAAATAGAGAAGTGCTATGGAGAAAAACAGCACAGGGAGAGAAATGGATAATGCTGGGCGGAGCCATAGGTTGCAATTATAAATAAAATAACCATAAAATATTTCCTATTTATCCATATCACAGGGATACTGCTATAAAACAAAATAGAATATTTACAGAAAGTAAAAAGCACTTTACAAATTGAAGATGCAATATTACTGACTTTTCCTATTCTAGCTACATCTTTTTGAAAGGAAAATAAATAAGCTGTCAACTATCAAACTCATTCAGCTCCCAATGAATAGAAGACAGCAATGAGATAATCTATACCAGCATATAATCCTCAAACTATTTTTATGTGACTTTGAAAGGTGCTTTGTACTTTCATTTGAATACCGCTTTCATAATCTCAATAAGTGATAACTGCTGTTATTACTATTAACCAAATTGCATTAATTTTGCCAGGTATTTTTTTAATAACCTTTCAGACTACCTTTTTTTTAGTCACCACCATGGTGGATCAAACATGAGGATAACCCAATAGGACTGGCTTCATTCTGCCTATGATATTGAAGTTAGGGTGGGAATGTTTCACAAAATACAGTTTAGAATAATTAATTCTCTGTATTCCAGAAATTTGCTTATTTATCTAAAAAGCAGGCGTGGCACAGTGGTGCGGGCCTATAGTCCTAGCTACTGGGGAGGCTGAAGCAGGAGGATCACTTGAGCCCAGGAGTTCAAGGGTACAGTACGCTATGATCGCGCCTATAAAAAACAGGTACTGCACCACAGTCTGGGCAATACAGCAAGGCCCCATCTCTTACACAAACATAAAGCACTTATGTCAGTCACAAAACAATGAGGTAGACTCTATTATTATTCATGTTCTATAAGTCAGTAAACTGAGGTACAGACTTGCCCAAAGCCACACAATAAGAGATGGAGCTAGGATAAAACCCAGGCAGCCTGACTCCAGAATCCTGCTACAGACCACTACAACATGTTGCTTCATGTTTCCAGTTTAAGTCTACTTCATAACAATCTTCTTAGCCCACTTCTTACTCTAGTCTGAGTATAAACAGCCTTATCTGTTCATATAACATGCATGAATACCTACTATATGCTGAGAGTTAGGAGTACAAAGTGCTAAGTCACAGTCCCTGTCCCCAAGAAGCTTACAGTCAAGCAGGGAAAAGACAAGTATATAAACAGTCACAATAAATAATCAGAGCTGAGCCAGGCATCGTGGCTCATGCCTGTAATCCCAGCAACTCAGGAGGCTAAGGTGGGAGGATCATGTGAGGCCAAGAGTTTGAGACCAGTCTGGGCAACATATCGAGATCCTGTATAAAAAAAAATTTTTTTTAATTTAAAATAACGAGAGCAATGCTAGAGAATTTGATAACAATGTACTATGAAGAGACAAAGAAAAAAATATCTAACTGAAACTGGATACTCACTCAGACAAGGCTTTACAGAGATGACTATGGTCAAGATAATGGAAGTGGTCACTTCCAACTTAGCCATCTTTAGTTAAAAAAAATTAAGTAATCTATAACGCTGGCTCCTTGATCAGAAATGTTTAAAATGTAATTCACTCCAGATCTGTTCTATGGACTGCAAATTAATATCAAACCATGGATGAGTTATTGGAGAAGTAAAGAGAGGATAACTATACTTTGTGGTGAGGAAGTCAAGGGGATGGCAGAGATTGAGAAAGGGTAGGTAGGAGAGGCTGAGAGCAAACAATCAAGCATCAGTCTGCCTGGGTTCAAATCTGGACTCAGCCACTCATTATAGGACCATGGGAAAGTAACTTTGGTGTCTCCATTTCCTCATCTGTAAATAGGAATGATTTTGGTGGCTACTTCTTAGGATTTTGTGAGGACTGAATAAATTAATACATGTTATGTGCTTATAATAGTGCCTGACCCATAGTAAGCACTATACAAATGTTTACCATTACTATTATTGCTTTTATTCCCTGGTCTAAAATGGATCTTCAAAGATGAGAAGTTGGAAGGTTGGAAGAGGGAACAAAAGGCAACATTTGAGGTAGACAGGACAGCATGAGACAAGGCACTGAGGTAAGAAACAGCAGAACTAGTAGTACTTAGTAACTAAAACTACACAGAGTTCAAAGCTGCTGACTGGCCATTTCAGAGACTGCTCTGGCAGTTGTATAGAAGATTAAACTGATGGACAAGAAGACTAGTTATGAAGCTGTGACTAGCTGTGACAAGAAAGAGATGATGAAATCTAGACTAAAGCAGTGAAAGATGGTTCTGTGAATTCAAGAAATAGTCAAGAAATAATTGAGATAAAAATTGGTAGAACTTGATGACTGAGTGGATGTGGAGGATTAAGGAGAAGCGGAAAGTTTATGGCTTGCATGATAGTACCAACAAATTAAACTGTGAACTCAAAAGTAGGAACAGGTTAGCAGGTAGCTGGGAGATGAGTTATGTTTCAGACACAATGAGCTTGAGATGTCTACAGACTAGCCAAACAGAGATCCATCAAAACACAAACCTGATAGCCTAGGAGAAAAGTCTGCGCAAATTTGGGAGACATCAACATGTAAGTGACAGATTAGTTCATACATGTGAATTTTGCCTAAGGAGAACTTGTAAGTAAAGAAGAACAGCAACCTAGGGACACAACCCAAGGGACAATAATAGTTAAAGTGTGGGATGAGGGGGAAAAATACCCCAGAATCTGTTATAAAAAAAAAAAAAAAAAAAAGCCAATCTTTGCCTAGATTCTAAAGTTAGGATCCATGTTGTATAAATTCATGAATTTCCAAGCAGTTACTTTCTTCACTGGCTTTCCCCTTTCCTCTCTTTTCCTAATAAGAAGTCCCATTGCTGGACTGTGAAGTCCTTGAGAGGAAAGAACTATGAGCCTTATTTGACTTCCTATCACTAATGCCCAATATTTAAGGCCCAGTACACATATGCTTATGGAATGGACCTGGCTAAACAGAGAAAAATTGAAAATTTCCCATCTTTTAAGACAAAAGTCTTGTAGAACTCTTAGAGCCTAGGGTTGCTTCCGGCCCAGACCAACCAATACAGAGCCTGAGGAGAGCAGAAGCAGGAAGCTGACCTTCCACATTGCTGGTGGAAATGTAAACTAATGCAGCTACTTCAGAAAATAGTTTGGCAGTTCCTCGAAATGTTAAACATAAAAGTCACCATAAGACTCAGCAATTCTATTCCTAAGAATATACCCAAGAGAAATGAAAATAGATGTTCACACAAAAATCTGTATATGAATGTTTATAGTAGCATTATTCATAATAGCCAAAAGGTAGAAATAACCCAAATGTGCATCAACTAATGAACAGGTAAACAAAATGTGGTATATACATACAATAGAATATTATTAAGCAATAAAAAGGTATGAAGTACTGATACATGCTATAACATAGATGAACCTTGAAAACATTATACTAAGTAAAAGAAGCCAGACACAAAAGGCCCCATACTGTATAATTCCATTCATATGAAAGGTTCAGAATAGGTAAATCCATAGAGACAGAAAGTATTTAATAGATTAGTGGTTACCAGGAGCTGGGGGAAGAAAAATAAGGAGTGACTGCCAATGGATATGAGGTTTCTTTTTGGGGTGACAAAAATTTTTTGGAATTACATAATGGTGATGGTTATACAAGCTTTGTGGATATACTAAAAACCATTAAATTGTACACTTTACAAGGGTGAACTTTACGGTATGTAAATTATATCTCAATTAAAAACCAGGGATAGAAACCCAGGAAGACTAGACTCCATGCTGCATCCTAGATTTCCTCTAGTTCACGTGATTCCAACACAAGGACACCAAGTACTTAAATGAACAAAACTGTTAATAGTAACCATAAAATTTTTAAGCAAATTTGTTAAGCCAAGCACAGTGGCTTGTGCCTATAATCCCAGCTACTCAGGGGACTGAGGTGCAAGGATCGCTTTAGCCCAGGAGTTGAAGGCTAACCTGGGCAATATAGCAAGACCCCACTTCAAAAACAAATTTTTAACAAATTGTAAAACACATTGATTACATTAAATAGAAGTATGTATTTCATACGAGATTACTCGTATGAAAATGGGAGTTTTCAAGTCTTTTCCCATAGGGAAAAGAAAACTGTCTCATACATTAGTGACCCGTGTAGAGGTAGCTAATCTATATTTCTAGCTGAGTGAGATTAATCCTTCTATCAGAAACTCCCACAGAACTTCTGACTTTGCTGAAGCAAATCCCCATGCACTGAAGCAGCTTTTCCTTCTCTCCACTTTGGAACAAACAAACTGAAGGAGATAAAACAAGAAAGGCAACGTGGCATGACAGAAAGCACAAAGGCTTAGGAGATCTGGGTATGCTCCCAATTCTACCACCTAGTAGCTGAGAAAATTGGTAACATCACAATTTCTGAGCCTCAGTTCTTCTTTATCTCATTACCTCACAAAGCTGTTGTCCCACTGTAGGGCCCAAAAGTGACAAATGTTAGTATCCTTCCCAATTCACATAAAAGAAAACTAGTTGCTACATATTTTGGTGTCAAAGTAGAAAATAAGACTATGGATCCCTTATCTATGATGTACTCAAACACATAGTCTCAAACCTAAATAAAATTAGAAAACATATAGAATATCCAAATCAGGATCCTTCACTCCTTTCTATGAAGGCTACAGCCATTTAAATACCAGCCCTGTGCATTCTAATTCTTCTCTCTAAATTTCATCCATCTCTCTTCATTTCAATAACCTAACCCAAGCCACTATCTCTCACTCAGACTACTGCAACTGTTTCCTACCTTGTCTTAAAATCTTTCAGTGACTTCCCAAACTCCTTAATATGACTGAACCTTGCCTACCCTCCGCAGCCCCATCTCCCACTTTTCCCTGTAGTTCTTTCTACTCCAGCCATAAGGAACTCTGTTTACTTCAAGCCTTGAATATATACATATACTATTAATATAATACTTCTCTCTGGAAATTTTCTCTATCCTGCCACCTGGCTTACCATGTCTTTCTCCTTCATCCTTCTGATCCCAATTTAGATATCACGTGCCCCAGGAAGATTTGACTTTATCAAGTCTGGAGTAGTTGTTCCTCCATACTCACCTAGACTCTCATTATTATAATACTTCTCAAGCTAGGTTCTACCTGAATCTAGGATATCCTTTCTCTTACTGGAATGCAAGATCCATGAGAGCAGGGACTATGCCTGTAGTTTTCATCGCTCAGTTCCCAGACATATGCCTACTGCCTAATATAGATTCAGCAAATACTAACTGAATAAATGAATATTACAATTAAGCAGAAAGCTAAAGTGACTAGAAGATTTTACACATAATATTTTAATATAAAAATATTTTTATTTTTTAAATGTTAAAGAAAATTAGATATAAAACAGAAATGTAATTCTTCAAAACGATGGAAAAAAAGGACATGAGCACACATGCAATTTCTACAACTTTAACACTGATACCAAAAAAAAAAAAAAAAAATCAAAAGGAGCTAAACTACCTCAGTGAGAATGGTGCTAATAACATTGTTCAGACACTCTTAATTTCCTTAACCGAAAAAGGCAGAAAATGTATATATAATGCAAATTACAAACATAGTGAAAATAGAGGAAAATCATTTCCCCCTTCCCTCCACTCCCCCAAAGAATGTTAGACACATTTGATAAAAACTGTGCTTATTCCAAAGCGCTCACCAAGTGAAGCTTACTGTGAAATACTTCAAATTCCATAAGCATTCAGGGCTGCAGACTGTGGGAAGAGAATGTTCTAAGCACAGACTAAGAGACAGAAGGTACAAATGAAATAAACCCTGATACATGACTATCTAAGGAAGTCCAAACTGAAGACTGAATATATTTGGTCTGCAGTCGTTAACCAAGGTTCAGTTTCTGAAATACATTCAAAACATTTAACATATTTTATAAGTCCCAAGTATAAATGATAGATGTTTGTCATTAAAGATAACTAAAAAAATATCCTTTGGCTAGCTTAATTTTTATATTTTGGATTTTTCTTTCCACCAACATGAATTATTATTATTTATTTATTTATTTATTTTTTTGAGACAGTCTCACTCTGTTGCCCTGGGTAGAGTGCAGTGGCATCATCGTAGCTCCCTGCAACCTCAAACTCCTGGGCTCAAGCAATCCTTCTGCCTTAGCTTCCCGAGTAGCTGGGACTACAGGCACACGCCATGATGTCCAGCTAATTTTTTCTATTTTTAGTAGAGATGGAGTCTGGCTCTTGCTCAGGCTGGTCTTGAACTCCTGAGCTCAAGCAATCCTCCCATTTCAGCCTCCCAGAGTGCTAGGATTACAGGCATGAGCCACCATGCCCAGCCACCAACATGAATCCTTATCATGTGTTTGTTGCCTGTGCTAACAAGAATACAAGTTATACCAACTTGGAATTTTTATTATCATTTTGGGGATGTGACCATCTTTTTAATTCTGTTCATATTTTAACTCAGCCACTTTAATCCAGTGATCAAAGCTTCATTAGCTTGTAAACTAACTGTTTCTTAGGTAACTGAATTGCCCCACACCAGGATCTTAAGCAAATAAATAAGTACAAAACAGGCAGAGATTATAAATTAGGGCAGACAAATCTCTATCTAGCCCCACGCCAGTAAAGAGCATTCTATCAATATAGTGAAATGCTAATCTCCTAATTAACAACCTAATTAGGTAATTATGGCTTTGCAGAGGGATGCCGAAATGAAATATGACTACATGGTCACCTCTTTATATGGCACCTGTGGGCCTTTTCAGCTGTCATTGCAAAGAGTGCAATATCAATTTGAACAGATGACAAAGTGCTGTCATTTTTCATTCTGATAATATACAGAATGCTTTGGACAGTAGTAGTTTACAAAAGAAACATCTTGCCTGATATTTTCCTAATTTAAATATGCTCAAACACTTTGTTAAATTTTTGCATGTTTTTTATATTGTATATAGGAGAATCATCATGCACATTTGAAAAAAACAAACCTAACTGGCCAACATGCTTAATTGCACATGCAGAAACTATTTCAATTATGAAGTATATGATAATTAGAAAAGAGTAAAAGGCAACAATTCATCATGACATTTTAATATTCATACTTTTACTGACTACTGTTACCAGAAAAATTAAAATCCAATAAACTTTGATCTTCAATTTTTTTCTTACAAAATAAAAAAAGTGAGATAGAAATTCACACTTATTAAAATAAATAAAAACAGGACAGGTGTGGTAGGTCACACCTGTAATCCTAAAACTCTGGGAGGCTAAGGCAAGAGGATCTCTTGAGGCCAGGAGTTTAAGGTTGCAGTGAGCTATGATGATACCACTGCACTCTAGCCTGGGCAACAGAGCAAGACTATGTCTCAAAAAAAAAAAAAAAAAAGAAAGAAAGAAAGAAAAGAAAACAGTGACCAGGCCTGAAGAATCCCTGAGCAGATAAAACCAGTTAGGCCCCATAAGTGACCTTAACTTTGCTTGATTTGTAAACATAAGCAACACTTAATTTGAGCTATTTCTTGTAAATAGCTACATGAAAAACAAAACAAACAACAGAACTTAAGCTCAACCAGTCAGAAGCAGCCAACAAACTTATATAACTAGGGACTTTCCAGTGGGATAGATCAAATAAGGCAACTGTTTAACTGTAACCAATCAAATATTTTCTTTGCTTTACTTCCTATAAAAGCCTCCCCCTTGCGTTCTCTCAGTGGAGCCCTTGAATCACTTCTGGTTTGGAGCTGTCCAATTCACGAATTGCTGTGTGTGCTCAAACTCTTTAAAATTTTATTGTGCCTCAGTTTGCCTTTTTAACACACTTACAATTTTCCATACCAAGAAAGCACTTCCTAATATATAAACATTCACCTCACAAACTCTATTGACCAATGGCCAACCACAACTCCACAGAGGTAGGAGTGTACTCCCTCTGAAACTAAAGACAGAGCTGTCACAGGCCTACTCATTATCCTGCTGGCCACTGAAAAGGTGATGGCAGCACTGGGACACTGGTGCCACCAATACAAATATGACTCTTCTTCCAGAATACTGTCTTAAATAGGATTTGGGGGCAGGGGCAGAAAAGTTAGCCTAGGAATCTTAAGATCATTGATGCAAAGATATGTGAAACCATGTTCTAAGTGCAAAATAACTGAAGTGAAAACTAACATGAAAATACATGATCTATTTATAACTTCAGAATCACCTGCATTAGTGAAAATTCTATTGGTTGAAATTATGGTCACTGGCTCCACCCATATTTGTTAATATCAATTTCAAACTGAAATTTTTTTTATTAAATAATAATTTATGGGCCAGGTGTAGTGGCTCACACCTGTAATCCCAGCACTTTGGGAGGCCAAGGCAGGACCACTTGAGGCCACGAGTTCGAGACTAGCCTGCGCAACACAGAGAGACCTCATCTCTACAAAAAAGCAAAAAAAAAAAAAAATACTGAGCCAGTATTCAAATCCAAGAGAGTATGACTATAAAGCCCCACCTCATACTGTTTCAAGATTCAAGTCTGCACCACAGTTCTTCATCAGCCTCCTTTATGTTAGTAACTAAAGTTCAGACTAAATATTTATTTTATTTTCAAGCATTCCTTCAATTTCCTGGGGTTTTTTTGGTTTCTTTTCTTTTTTTCTTTTTTTTTTTTTTTGAGACACAGTATCACTCTGTTGCCGGGGCTAGAGTGTGGTGGTGTCATCATAACTCACTGCAACCTCAAACTCCTGGGTTCAAGAGATACTCCTGCCTCAGCTTCCTGAGTAGCTGGGACTACAGGCACAGGTCACCATACCTGGCTAATTATTTTTTTTTGTAGAAACAGGGTTTTGCCATGTTGCTCAGGGTGTTGCTCCTGGCTTCAAGTGATCCTCCTGCCTTAGCCTCCCCAAGTACTAGGATTACAGACGTGAGCCACCGTGCCAAACTCATTCCTTCAATTTTCTACCAATTTCTCTGCCGAAACGGTACTTATTTATAATACATACCTAAAATGAGTCCATAGGGAACTTTAAAAATGTTATTTTTTTGAAGTTTTACACATTCCATCCACTTTGCATCAATAATATAACAATTCATATAAGTATACTTAAGTACAGGATATTATGAATCCAAAATGCATATATTTAGGGGTAAATGTGACATAATAGTCAATTTATTTCATAAGCAATTACCATAACTTAATTCCAAGAGTTATTTTAATACCTTCTTGCTCTCTCCAGAATTTCAGGTTTTTTAAGTGGTTTCTCCCATTTTTCTCACTTTCAATTACTTAAAACTGTTTCCTATTTTTGGTCCAAATTTTTTTGTTTCCTATATTAAATCTATTTCCCCAATATATCTAGACTGCTGCCAACTAGAGTTAATAAATTTTGAATGACTGCTCAGGATTTATTCTATGTTTATATGCTATGTTATTTCATATACAATAGAGTATGAATGAAAACAAGTATCTAGAAGACCAATATTTCTTCAATTTTCACCTTGTGGAAGCTGGGTATTAAAATAAAAATAAATTAAACTCTTGGGCTGGGAACTCCCTGACCATATTTCTCTCACTCTGCTGGGTGTCTCTATGCCCTCTTTCAATCTTGTGTGTGGGCAGTCAACAGGCACTGTATGTATTCAGGCAGTGCCTGGCCCATCAAGATCCTTTCCCAGAGGAAGTAATGAATAAAGAACAGAGGGAAGAGCTGCTCCCTACCTGCTAACAAGAGGAAGAGGAGCAGCATTTTAGATTTGAGCCATACTCCACTAGAATCTGCCAAAAATCAGTTGTGTGTCTTTAAGCATATCAATTAGAATCAGAAGCTTGGCATCCTGAAAAGATCTCAATGTATCTTGAATTTCACTCCTCGTTACTATCCAGAAGGGAAAAAAAGGTTCAAAGATTTGTAAGTGATGTGACCAAAATCCAAAGACTGTTAGTGGTATAGGTGTATTCAGTTTGCAAGTCCCTCTCAGTCGAGTGTACTTTCTTTTAAATCGTGATGTACTGGGCGCCAATTTCTTTATCTCAAGAGGTGATGCTTACTCTCTTTAATTTTTTTTAGAGACAAGGTCTCACTCTGTCACCTAGGCTGGAGGGCAGTGGCCTCATCGTAGCTCCCTGCAGCCTCGAATTCCTGGGCTCAAGCAATCCTCCTACCTCAGCCTCCTGAGTAGCTAGGACTATAGGTATGTACCACCACGCCCAGCTAGTTTTTTTATTACCCCCTTTATAATACCACCTATCTTACAGGACTACCAAGATTAAAGGAATTAAGGTAAACAAAAGTATTTAACAAATTTATAATACCACTTCATGCTATTGTGGAGAAGACCAAGAGATCTGGCACCATTTAAAGTACTAATAGCACAAAAGTATTATGAGGCCATCTTGTCATCCAAACCCTATCCCTCTTGAAATTTAGCCTGATTTTATAATAAAAGCATTCGCTTTGCCACCACTTAAAAGATATCAGTACAAGCTACAACACTCCCTCATGCTGACAATTCACCTGAAGACTTCTGATCAACAATCACAACACTGTGTTGTACCTTCTTCTTTGAACAGTGGGTACCAAAATTTCATCAGCTGGGTAGACCAGAGTTCATAATCAGACAGCATAGGATTACACACAGCCCATACATGTGTTTTGGTCTACACGATAATTTTTTAAATGGCAAATTTTTAACTAATACATTAAAATCCAGATTTCCGTATTTTTTCAAAAAAATCAGAAGATCCAAGGACACTAGCCCCACTTTCTCACATGGCTACTGGAACTGAGCAGTGACTGCCACCTTTAGATTGGGCACATGCTCTCCAGTTCACCAAGGCCCATCCTACTTATTACCACATAATGGACATTGTGCTTACAGACCCCAGGGGTAGATGCTCAAAAGAAAACTTGAGTTAATAAAGACTTGTTTACTCTTTTGGGGCCAGTTTTTTCTGGCTCTATCACTCATTAGCTGTGTTACTCTTGGGTAACACACTTAACCACTAAGCCTTAGGCTACTTGTGTTAAATGGGGATATTGTAATACCACCTAACTCACAGTTATCAAGATTAAAAGAAATAAAGTATACAAAAGTATTTAAAATGACTGAAATATAAGTACTCAATCATTTCAAATTTAACACAAGCTGAAATGTACTAACTTCTACGCCTAAATTTCCCCAAAACTTCAAATTCACAGAAACGAAGTCAGGGCACCACCCATGGGGAAAAACTGTAATTGAACAGTATTTCTTGTCATATGATAATTTGGTATCTATTGCTATATCCTTAATAAGGCCTATAAATCAGAATAACAGATTTCCAGCAAATTCTCTTAGCCAGAAAGATATAAATTTACTGAACTGCAAAAATTTCTGAAGTCTTCAGTTATGAGTCAACAAACAAAACAAGTCCCCCACCACCACCAAAAAGAAAGAAATATATTTAAAGTGACAGATTAGGCAATGATCTTCCTCAGTGCAGGGGCCACTTCCATTCCTCATTATCTCCGTTGCCCAGCACAGTGACTGGCACACAACAGCAGCAGCTCAAGGGCTACCTCCTCCCTGAAGCCTCTCCAGGGGGTCCCCATCCACATGATGTAGTACTGAAGAGTAGAGATTCCAGAATTTAGTAGATAGTCCCCTCTAGCTCACAACTCCACCAGCTGTATAAACTCGAGGACGTTATTTAACCTCTCTGTGGCCTAGTTTCCTCATCTGTAAAATCAGGATGATAACTGCACCTTCTCATACAAGAAGAATGAGATAAAGCATTTAACACAATGCTGGTACACAGTAAGTACTCATTAGCTACCATCACCAGTATTCCCTTCTTTGTGCTCCCTAGTACTCCTGTGGGGACTTCTACCTTAGTACCCATCGTACTAGAGTTCACCAGCACATACATCTCCCTCAACTTCAGGATGGGGAAAGTTTTATTCCTCTTTGTATCCCCAAGATCTAACATTTGGCCTGGCACTGCTGAATGAATCAGAGATCCTCAAAGTACTTATGAACCAGAAAGTTGTGAGCAGAAACTAGTATTTATCTCTCTTGCCTGGCACTCAAGCGCTCACTGATTCTGACTCCTACTGTCCTTCCAACTTTACATCTTGGTAACCTGCTGAAAGCAATGGCTTAGCTTTACTCAGGCTGTAACCTCATTTACCACACTAAAACTATGCCACAAGCAATATATTTCTGCATATTACAGCTATCATTTTGGAAGACCTTACCATGTACCAAGCCCTTTATCCACATTAGCTTATCAAATATTCACAACACTCCAAGTAGCCCTTATTATTCCCCATCCCAACCCCTAGAGGAAAATGATGCTTAGAGTTATGAGCCACAGGCTACACATCCAGTAAGAGGAGGGACCAGGAATTTGAATCCAGAGACTGTGCTTATTCTCTATAGACTGTCTTCTCTACTCATAGTCAAAGTTGAGCTGACCCACCTGCCATCTCCTTGGCTTGAAAGAGAACAGTCTTCTCTACATTTAAAGGATTTCTGTACTATTTTAACATTCATATTTTTTCTCTTATATAGTTGTTTCCATATGTACTTGCATAAAGAAAGCTATGGCATGAAAAAGAAGGCAAGACATGTAATGGAAAAAGCACTGATTTAGGCATCAGACAGACCTGGGTTTGAATCCTGGCTGTCTCATACCAAGTGTGTAATTTATCTTAAGTCTTCCTAATCTGTAAAGTGAGGTTAAAATAATTAAACAAAAGAAGCCTATATACAATATACAATAAATAACAAGAGTTTCGTTTACTTCATATTATGAAGCATTACCTGGCCATATCCCATCCCTCGAAAGTTGATCCATTCCCATTCTGTACTACTGCTGTCTCACAAAAAGAACTCTTACACAGCAATGTTGGACTTATTAATTTCCTTATCTCTGTCACCAAATTGAGCTCCCTGCAGGCAGAGAGTGAAACCTATTTATCTCTACATTGCCTAGCATGGTAGCTAGCATATATCCATACTCAGTAACTGTTTGCTAAATGAAATAATTGTAAATATAATAAGTGTTTATAGGAGTCTAGAAAAGAAATCATTTGCAGATTGTGTTGTACTGAATTGGTTGGGGAAGGCCAACTTTAGCTGGGCCATGGGTAGCCCCTCAATAGGTAGAAAAAGAAAAGGGGAAACCTTCTAGGTAGAATGTCCTATAAAAAGTAATGGACATAGGAAAGAACAGAAGTGATCTGAGACCCTACTTATCTAGGGTAATGGATTAGGGTGGAGTAATTAAGGAAGGGGACCTTTTCAAGCATAAACTGGAAAGGTAGCCAGGAGCCAGATCAAAAGGTGTGGAGGAACATAAGTGCAGTCTGACACTCACACTAGCTGGAGGTAGGTATGAGCACACAGCTGAATGGGAAAGGGGCTACCAGCATGCCTCATAGGCTCCAGAAATCTTGCAGGTGTGTAAACTGAAAAAGATGAAAATAATTATTGCTTCATCAGTAACTCTTTCAGTGTTTACTGAGCACCTTGTGATGGCTCATAGAACATGAGGAATAAAATACGGTGCCTCCTTTTCTGCTCGAGTGGGTTTTAACATTAGGTATCCACCCCTTCTGCTTGTCTAAATAGAAAGAAAATGCTGACTTTTTTTTTTTTTTTTAACTGATGTGTCTCCATTTGACTGTTCACATTTGGGAAAGTTTTGAACTCTGTCGATGTTGATTTTGGTTTATAACAACTTGGTGCTTTGCACAGTTCCAGGTACTATGGTGGGCTTCAAAAATTACTTGCATTCAAAATGAACTTTTAACCAATTTCTGAGTCAATTTTTGGGTCTCTGGTTAAATATTCTCGTTTAAACTACAATCTTTTTTTCAGCCTTAAACAAAACTAGAAGAGTCCTTGCCACTCCCATAAACAAACTGAATCAAAGTTACAGCAGAACTCTAGCTAGAAAAATGTCTCTGAGGCTGTTTACCCTGGGGGCATGGGGAGAAGGGGCTAGGAAACAGGGACCAAACAGGCAATGCTTGGAAAACTGAGTTTTCACATTATGAAGACCAGGGCACCCAGATATTGCAGGGCCAGAAACTGTCGGAGCACCCACCCCTCACCCCAACACTACCAGGTCCAGTAGTTTCTCCTCCTCTAAATCACACACCCGGCTGTCAGACTCATGACAGCCTCCGGTTCTGGAAAGGGCCAGGAAAAGGATGCTCCCAGGCCACCTGAGCAAGGGCCTGACTGCAGGCCCGCTGGGCAGCGCCGACACCGGAGGAGCGAGGGGGGCCGCTAGGTCCCGCGGGCGGGCGAGCTGGTGGGCTGGCGGGCGAGCAAAGGAGCTAGCGGCTGGGGCAACCTTTACCTGAAGCAGCTTCCACACTACGGGCCGGGTCGGCCCCGGGACACGTTCCTGAGGGGAGGGCCCGGCTCCCCCACGCCTCCCGGCCCCTGCCCCGAGCTCTGCACTCTTGGGATCCACGGGACCGGCGCTCCTCCCGGCCCGCTCAGCTGCCGCTTCCCGGGTTCGCCCTCATGCCCCTGCTGCTCGCCGCCGCCGGCCCGCCGAGCAGCAGCCCTTGTTGCCCCGAGCCGCGCTACGACCCGGAACCACACCCCGGCGCTCCGGAAGTCCCCGGCCGGGAAGGAGCCTCTGGCTGGGGACGTAGTGCGCAAGCCCCAGAGCTGAAAGTAAGGCGCGGCGCCCTCCCGGGGGGCGGGGCCGGGCGGGAGGCCGTGCGCATGCGCATTGCTTCTTCAGCCTTGGGAAAGGCCTGGGTCAGGGATTGGGAATTCTGGCAAGATATACCAGCGCCTGAACTTTCCTTGAGCAGAAATCAACGTTAGGCTTCTCCTTCGAATCTTCCTCTTTCTCCCCACTTCCATGGAGAAAAGCCCTCACTGCATCCAGAAATTAGTGATGAGGCTGCTCTGTATCAGAAAGACCTAGGTTCAAATGCTACCTAATTTGCTGTGTGTCCTAGGACATGCCACTTCCCCTCTCTGAGCCTCAGTTTTCCCATCAATAACATCAATAACAATAATTCCAAATTTAGAGTATTGCTGTGGGAATAGAATGGGATGCTTGAAAAACACTCAGCACTAAAAATAAAAAACACGCAATAAATGTTAGTTACTTCTCTTATCTGTAATATGGAGATGATACTAATATTTCTCAAGAACTGCCAGAAGGTTTTGGTGAGATGTAAGAGGACTGGCACAGAATAGGAGCTGAATGTTTGTGCTGTCTCCCTTTCTCTGTCTCTCTTCTCTCTCGGAGGAAATCGGTGGGTGAAGCCACAGAGAAGGGGAAAAAAAGGACTCAAGCAGTGCAATGTACTGTTCTTCCACGTGAGAGATAACCTGAGAAGTCTCTCAAAAATGCACGTTAGCAAAAGAAAAAAGACTAGGTTGAATTTCAGCCTTGGGGGACTGCTACCCAATTATAAAGTCACCAACAAATACACCATGGATCCACCCATGTATTCAAATACAGTTAGTGTCACTTAATGAGGAGGATAGGAGAAGTGCATCGTTAGGCAATATCATGGTTGTTTGTGTGAACATCACAGAGTGTACTAACACACACCTAGATGGTATAGCCTCCTACACATCTAGGCTATGTGGTATAGCATATGGCTCACTCCTAGGCTACAAACCTGTACAGCATGTTACTGTACTGAATACGGTAGGCAATTGTAACACAATGGGAAGTATTTGTGTATCTAAACATGTCTAAACATAGAAAAAATACAGTGAAAGTACTGTATTATAATCTTACGGGACCACCATCCTATACACAGCTTGTCATTGTCATTATGCAGTGGATGACTGTGTATGATTGATCTCTTACCACATACCTATACTGGAAAAAAAATGCACCTTAGCACCCAGATGCACTCTTGTACACACACCACAATGGTTCCATCAGGGAGACTGTCGGAGCCACTTCACCAAAGCAACAGGTGTGAACAAGTTTGCAGTCAAATGCTCTACTGCTGAGCTATACCCCCTCTAACAAGTTTGGATATTGGATTTTCTGAGGTCACCAGGTTATCTATTCCCCCCTATATCTTACTCTCCATTTTCCCCTCTCTTGAACCCCAATCTGAAGCACAGCTGCCTTACTGTCCCTTAGGCATCTTAAACTCTACCTATCTAAAACTGAAATCAACTGTAGCTTGTATAGGTTCTAAAGCTGGAATGCCCACTCTGCCACTTACAAGTTTTGTGACTTCATCACTCCAAGCTGCCTCTCTAAATATCCTTATCTGTAAAATGGGAATGACAAAAGTCCTAACTTATCTCATTGGGCTGTTGTGAGGATTAAATGAGCTAATACATGTAACTCACATAGAACAAAGCCTGGCATGTGGCTAACATTTACCAAATGCTTACCACTATTACTATACCTAAATTAGTAAATAGGTACTTATTGAATGTCCCATGTATTAAGCCTGTCCAAGGCACTGAAAATTCAGTGGTGAAAAAGCCAGACAGGGACCCTGCCCTCAAGAAGCTTCTAACAAGTTTGAAACACTGTAGTTACTGTGGCAAGTTGGCATGCAGGGATATATGGTATGATTTCAAGGACAGTATTGAGAGTCTAGTTGAAAAGGAAGACTCTGAATTTATGGTAATACTAATATGATGGCTTTTGTGATTCTTCTATAGCTAGTGAGAAGTTGGGTTAATCCAAGGAAGGGGTTTTACCAGACAGGTGTGATGGGGTCAAGGAGTTTAAGATCTCAGCTTTTAAGAGTGCTTAAACCAAAGGGCCACAGAATATGTGTTGGATAGGAAAGTAAGAGAATTCCAGAAAGGCTCACATCACTGTCCTGAAGATTCCAGTACAGGTATAATAGAAGTCACTGATGGAGCAATGCACAAAGGTGGAGGCTATTGTCAGAGACCGATGTTTTAACAAATAACCTCGGACAAAGAGCCATGTGGGAGTGGGGGCCCAGCTGAAGTGGAGTGGAGGAAATATCACTGAAGATGAGACAGTGAAGAGATGCTTGTGGACCCCAAAAGCTCCCAGGATGGTGGACAGACGTGGGCTGAAAAGGAAACCAGAGGTGCTTCCCACACTCTTCTGCACCTTAGGAACAGCATCGAGGAGGGAGGTAGATGAGGAGGAAAGAGGAGAGGACAACTAGATGGCATGAACCTCCAACAAGGCAGAGTTGTATCAGAGGGTGGAAGTGGCATTAAAGAGCAAAGCGTACATTGACCTATCTTCTGACCTAGGGTATATGGTGGTAGGACCATGAGACCTAACACACATGGAAAATTAATATTTTTACAGCACACTGATGGTGCTGGGCCAGGGGCTGGCTAGGGGACTCCAGTAGACATGAAGGCAGAGGGAACTGTACCTCAGTATATCCATGACAATCGGGTTTCACAGCCTTCATGCCCAGCTTGGAAAGGCAGCCACATTAGGGGATGGAAGTTACTTTTCTTCTGGTTCCCAGGATTAGAAAGGGGGCAGTGGGTAGAGGTTCAAAGACATCTACTAGCTGTGAGGACTTTCACAAGTTACTTACCTTCTCTCTGTCTCGTTTTCTCCTCTAGATTGTTGTGAGGATTCAGTGAGGAGTACTTAGAACAGTGCCTGGTTCCATAAATGCCAGTTCTTAGGGCCAGGCACACCAAGATGGGCAGCAGGGATCAGGTCCCTTTATGCATTTGCTTTCCCTAACATCCTGCTCAACCTCAATTGCCCTTTCCTTCTCCACTCAATAAATTCCTATTCATTTTATTCTAATGGCTAAAAACAAATGCCATTTATTATTTCTCAGGATTCTGTGGGTTAATGGGTGGTTCTCCTGCCAGTCTTGCCTAGGCTTGCTCATGCAATTGCAGTTAGATTGGAGTTAGAATAGTTGGAAGGACTAATATAGCCTCACTCATATGACTGAAGATGTTGGCCAGGATACTTTGGGTTTTTCTCCTTGTGGCCTCTCCAGTGGCTATCTTGGCTTTCTATGTAACATAATGGCAGGATTCGAAAAGAATAAATTACAATATGCAAGTGCTTTTTAAAAACATATTTTTATTGTGGATCTATGTATAAGTTATATTAACCATTTCTAAGTGTATCCTATTCATTCCTGGAGACCCATTTCACATACTACTTCCTCCAGGAAGCTTTCCCAGAGCTCCTCTCCCTAACAGGTCACACGACGAGCTTGATTCTGTGTTGAGTGTTTATCACATTTTCGGACGTTCTTTCAACACACATCTGTCTCCTCGATAGGCCATGAGGAATGAGACTGTTATTCTTTTTGTATACTAAAAAGCTTAAAATACCATAAACACTTGGTAAAATGTGTGTTAAATGAAAAGATGCTCAAAACATGCACAAGAAGCAAAGCAATTGAAAACCTCATTTTCTATAAGCATTATTTGTACGTGGAAAATACCACTTTGTCAAACATGACTACAAGCCCAGAGTAAATGTAATCGGATGAAAGTAACACTCTTTCAAGCCCCGCCAAAGCTTTGGGATAATTGGAGGCACCTTGTAGTTTCTCTGCAAACGTGCATTCTTAATACTTATATATGTTAATATGTTTCCCTGCTATTTTCCCAATTTTGGCTTCTTCTCATTTTGAAATATGTTTTTCCTCCCATAGAGAAAAAACATAGGCATTTATACTCCTGTGGTACAAAGCAATTCCAGGAAAAGAGTAAATTCGGTGTCAAAAATCCATTCAAACTATTTTAGAGAAGCCCCCTAGAAGTGTGTAATTTCAGACAGCAATATAGTACTTTTTTAAAATTTAAATGACATTTCAATGTGAAGATTTTTTTAAAGCAAATGTATTGCTTATAATAAGGTGAATTTGGTGAGTAGAAGGGAAGCACAGAATTAACCAACCAGAAAATCTTAAACGCAGCACTTTGAGGATACTATTTAAGTACAGATCAGTCCTGGGGGCTAGGAAGATTCACTGAGCTTTGTTCTATTGAGTTTTCATGCTGAATATTATTTCTGGTGAGGATCCCTTTTTAGGTACTTGAGGTAAAAGTAGAACATCTGGCTGGTATTTAGTGTCTCTCTGGCTACATGTCCCTTCCCAAAATTCAGGCCCTATAACCAGCTTCTAATAGTACTGTTTCTTGCTTTAAAGGTTAGCTAGTACTGTGACTGCCAACTCCTAAATTAATTGATGTTAACAGTACTTAGAATGTAAAAAACAGACTCGTATGTTTTGTCGAATGCAACTTCCAAGAATGCATAATTAACAGTGTCTCCATTAATATACAGTATGTTCAACAGTGAGACACCGCTATCATAAATAAAGGTAGACATGGATAAATTTATAATTAAAAATGCATTAGAAATTACAAGCATAATTTATTTACTAATGTGCACTGGAATAAATTTTATGTGTAATATTTTAAAACAGGGCATTAATAAATAATAGGGAACATAAAATGTTTTTGCAGCTAAAAATATTTCAATAAATATTAGTAAGTTAAATGTGCTGCAGAGTTGTAATTGCTATGAAGTAAAGTTTATAGAATGCAATCACAACATAGAGGACTATTTCTTGGGTGTATTCAAAATATCGGAGACACATAACTGCTTTTTTTCAAAACTGACAAGTCAGGTATTAAAAGTAGTGCCTACAAATGTTTCAAGAATAAAAGCATAGGACACCCAAATAATGAATAATTGATCATGGTTTGAGACAACCAAGATCCCTCTGAGTGAGTGCATTGGGTATTTATATATAGATTAGTGGATTCAAATCTTATCCACCTGTTTGGCCCACATTAATTTGGAGCAATTTCTCCCACCTGAGTACTCCTTTTAATCTTTCTGAACCTTTCACTTAAAAATTGACCTTGTCTTCACTGTGCTTTTGTTCTATCAAGGGCAAACAGTTCCTGGGTGCCAAGCACTGTTCCAAGTGCTCTCATATTTTACTGATTCCATGGTATAAACCACTTCACTCTATTGACTCCATTATTTTAATTTTACATTTATTTAACCTTCTGAGTGTTCACATCATGTGTCCTCAGAGAGACTATAAGGCCCACAACACACACAGTAGTGTATTTGTTTGTTTGTTTGTTCGATGTGCCTGAAAATGGCGTTTATGTTTATGTGTAGGGTATTTTTTTCCAGGTAAGACTGTAGCTGATTAACAGTAAGGAATGGCATTCATCATTGGTTGAGCCTTACTCTGTGCCAGGCCTTGGGCTAATGGCTTTGTATACTTAATATAATTTAATCTCATAACAATCCAATAAATAGATGTTATTATTCCCATTTAACAAGTGAGGAAACTGAGCCTCAGAAGAGTGAAGTCACTTGCTCAAGATCATACAACTAGTAACTGGCTGACTTGGAAGGCCCAAGCTCTACACTTCCCCCAATAATCACCAGTAGCCCCTGTTCTTAAAATAACCACGTCCTTTCACTAAATCACATTGCCTTCCAGCATCTCACGATCCTTTCAGCTGGGATTTTTCCCCCCATTGATATCTAATCTCCTGCTCCCATTTAAGATAATTCCCTCATGTCCTGTCCTTAGTAGACAAGAACTGATGTTTAAAACACATGAGTAATATCCCTTTAGATATTTGAAGATGGCTATTAAATTCTCCTTAACCTTCTTTCCTCCATGATATGTTATTAGTAACCCCAATTCCTTTTGCCTTTTCTCACAGGGACTCTTTCTAAAGCATTCCACCCCCTGAGCCATGCTCCTAGAAAGCAGTTTCAGGTTTTCCATATCTCAATTCATTAACATCACCTTCAAAGAGCATTTATTAAGCACCCACATGTGCATGTGAACTGTGCTAGAATTTATACAAGGCAGGAAAGCAGATGTTGCCTAGTTATAAGAGTTTATCTGGATCTCTAAATACAGGTTGAATATCCCTTATCTGAAATACTCAGGACCAGAGGTGTTTTAGATTTCAATTTTTTTTTCAGATTTTGGAATATTTGCAATGGTTCAGCATCCCTAATCCAAAAATCTGAAATCCGAAATGCTCCAATGAACATTTCCTTTAAGCATGACATCAGCACTCAAAAAGTTTCAGATTTTAGAGCTTTTCGGATTTTGTATATTCAGGTTAGGGATATTCAACCTATAATGTTCTTTTAAATCCTTCCTGTGACTCCACCATCTTCCCACCTCAACTGGGACAGTTTACTAAACTATAAGTAACGTAAAGTGGGGACGTATCTCAGTCATCATAGCATCCCTGATGATTGGCATAGTGGGAGCACATAGATGTTCAAATAAATATTTATACTATAGGGAATGAGGAGTATCAGTTGATAATATGTCCCAAGCTAACACACTCCACACATGTTGGATAACCTTAAAATAATGATCTCTGTATCCACGGTCCAGAACAATTGTAATATGAGCTCAGTAAATATTTCCTGAATGAAAATTACATGCATTAAATGCCTATTGAAAGAATGTGCGAATATTGTCAGCCGAATGACCTTGGGCAAAACCAGTGCCTATGACAATGATGAAAAAATGCTAGCTCAGAAGTAAAATAAAGGCCAGGAGAGGTGGCTCACACCTGTAATCCCAGCACCCTGGGAGGCTGAGGTGGGAGGATCCCTTGAGGCCAGGAGTTTGAGACCAGCCTGAGCAACAAAGGGAGACCCCATTCTACAAAAAAAAAAAAAGCCCACCCACCTGTAATCTCAGCTACTCAGGAGGCTGAGGCAGGAAGATGGCTTGAGCCCCGGAATTTGAGGTTGCAGTGAGCTGTGATGACACCACTACACGCTAGCCCAGGCAACAGAGTAAGACTCTGTCTTTAAAAAAGAAAAACAATTAGTAAAACAAAACAAGCAGCCTGAAAGCTGAAACCACACAATCTTGACCTGTTCAGGGCTTTTCTGCTTCTCTTGAAAACTTGGAAGGATGTGGCTACATTAGGCCTACAGCCTACTTGTCAATGATTAGGCTGCCCTCCTGCTGGGTAGTAGATGTGATGAAGGCCAGGTGGCAGCCACCATTCATCATGACACTTGTGCTGTGGCTTATCTTATACCTAGCCTGCTGTACTCATTTGACCTGTCTGGCACTGTAGGTACTTGAGTTTGAGCCCCCAGTCTGGCTTTAGGAAACAGCCTAGGAACTCATTTCTGCTTTTACAAAGCAGAGGTATTGGAGGGGAAAGGGGATACTTAAGGGCAAGTCTCAAAACCTGCTTCACCTGGGAGAACCTGTTCCTTCCAAGCACAAGTACAGTGTCTTACATAATCTGGAGACATGCTAGAGAGAAAAGCTCTGGAAAATTAAGGGGATACTGGGGCTGTCAATTATTCATCTTTGTATTTCCTAGCTCTTTGCCAAAATCTCAGCCCAAAATGTTGCTTTGACTGGCATAAACTAATTCTAGCTTCAGCTCATCTGTGATGTTGGTGGGCAGAGTCACAAAACTCCTCTGTGCCTTGGTTTCCCCATTTACAGAGTGGAAATGATAGCATCTACTTGGGCAGGATCATATGATACCATTTTGTGAATTACAAAATGTTACATATATGTAAGCTGCAAAAGATGAAAAATCTGCCTCTCAAAGATGTCTAAATTTTCACATTCTTTTCCAAAAAATAAAAGTTTCTGAAGTACACATTTTTCCTTCAGATTCAACAATAGCAATTTTGAATTAAATTCTATTCATTTTGATTTAAAAATGTAAGCCTTAGACATTTTTGTTTTTCCTTGGCATTCCTGGAACAATTAATTTGCTCACCACAAGTGCATACCTATTGCCAAGGTCTTGGTTTTGGATACCATTCTCCAATAAAGGGAACAAGGGCTCCTTGGAGAAACGGACGATTGAAGGACAGGGTAGGAAATATACAAGATGAGCATCTTGTAGCTCCATAAAGTAAGAAGTGCTTAAAACAAAAAACCAAGCAAAAACAAAACCTACATTGGTGGGAGTATGTCAAAGGGACATAGGAGCTAACTAAAAGCTCTCTCAGTGGCCAAAGCTGAAGCAATTTTAGCAAGAAAATAAATAAAGTCGTATTGGATTATAATTCAGAGTATAAAATAAAATATACTTGAGTCCATATGGATATAAATAAATGATTGAATAAATTAAATAAATGTAGGAGATGAGAAAAATCTCTTGTGAAAGAGAATTTCAAACAATTTACATAGACATAATACTTTGCCCTCCAGGAAGAGAACATAAATCCCTACTCCTTAAAGTGTAGAACTATGAATAGTGACTTCCTTCCAATATATACAAAATGAAAAGGAGGAAAAAGTAACTTTATAGCGAAGAAACCTGACAAACACTACCTCATCCAGGTGATCAAGGTCAAAATCAACAGTGATAAGTCATGTTGATAGTGTATATTCATGATGTGATGAAAATGGCACTTTGCTTCTCTGGTCTTCCTCCCCCAAACCCATAACCCCAGTCTCATCATGAGAAAAACATCAGACAAATCCCAATTGAAGGGCATTGAATAGAATTCCTCAAATTATCAAAGTCAGCAAGGACACAGAAAGTCTGAGAAACTGTCACAGTTAAGAGGAGCTTAAGGACACACAATGACTAAATGTAATGTGGTCTCCTGGGTGGGACCCTGGAACAGAGAAAGATATTAAGTAAAACCAAGGAAATCTGAATAAACTATGGACTTCAGTTAATAAATTTAATCATTTATTCATAAACTAAACTTCAGTTGGTTCATTAATTGTAACAAATGTTAAGATGTTAATAATAGGGGAAACTGGGTGAAAGGCTTAGGGGAGACTTCTGTACTATTTTCTCAATTTTTCTGTAAATCTAAAACTGTTCTAAAAATAGATTTTATTAAGAATTATTTTCAAGATGATTCACCTTTAACTCAACTTCTCTTGCCATTGAAAACTGAGGTAGATCTCTGGAAAGTTACACAAAGGAATATAAAACACATATTACAAGATGATATAAAAGTAATATATAGAGTATGACAGCATTTAGGTTTTTAAAAATGCACAAACCAAAATTACACACACACATGCACACACACGTGTATGTGTAGACACACATCTGTACATACACCCTCTATAAATGTTTTGGCAAAGGCCTGCAGACATTAACAAATGACTCCAGAGATTATCTCCAGGGAGGAATTGGCGATATGGAGGTATGCTCAAGAAGGACTTGGACTTTATACTTTTTGAAAACTATTTCAAGGGGAACATAGCCAATATTACTTGTGTAATCAGAAAATAAATAAGAAAATGAACAAACTTTTTTTTAAATTTCAGAATATTACAGGGGTACAAATGTTTAGGTTACATACATTGCCTTTGTCCCGCCCAAGTCAGAGCTACAAGCGTGTCCATCCCCCAGGCAGTGCGCACCTCACACATTAGGTGTGAATATACCCATCCCCTCCTCACTCCTCCCACCTGCTCGACACCTGATGAATTTTAGTACTATATGTGCACATGAGTATTGATCAATTAATACCAATTTGATAGTGACTACATGTGGTGCTTGTTTTTCCATTCTTGTGATACTTCACTTAGTAGAATGGGCTCCAGCTCTATTCAGGATAATACAAGAGGTGCTAGTTCACCATTGTTTTTTGTGGCTGAGTAGAACTCCATGGTATACATATACCACATTTTATTAATCCACTCATGTATTGATGGGCACTTGGGTTTTTTCCACATCTTTGCAACTGTGAATTGTGCTGCTATAAACATTTGAGTGCAGATGTCTTTTTTATAGAATGTCTTTTTTTCCTTTGGGTAGATGCCCAGTAATGGGATTGCTGGATCAAATGGTAGTTCTACTTTTAGCGCTTTGAGGTATCTCCATATTGCTTTCCACAGTGGTTGTACTAGTTTGCAGTCCCACCAGCAGTGTATGGGTGTTCCTACCTCTCTGCATTCAGGCCAACATTTGTTGTTTTGGGACTTTTTGATAAAAGCCATTCTCACTGGAGTTAAGTGATATCTCACTGTGGTTTTGATTGCATTTCCCTGATGATCAGAGATGTTGAGCATTTTTTCATATATTTGTTGGCCATTTGTCTTCTTTTGAAAAGTTAACTTTTAAAATGAAAATCAACTAACGTCCATCCGTCACAGAGCATTATTAACCGTAACAAATGTATCCTCCCACATGGATTGCAGACTTTGTGCCTTGGGCTCCAGGGCCAGCAGTATAGACAGTTCCCTTCCCTAGCTTGGATCTCGGATGGTCATGCCTCTGTTCTTCCTCTTTTTTTTTTTTGAGACAGAGTCCTGCTCTGTCGCCCTGGGTAGAATGCAGTGGTATCATCATCATAGCTCACTGCAACCTCAAACTCCTGGGCTTAAGGGATCCTCCTGCCTCAGCCTCCCAAGTAGCTGGGACTACTGGTATACACCACCATGCCCGGATAATTTTTCTATTTTTTGTAGAGATGGGGTCTTGCTCTTGCTCAGGCTGGTCTTGAACTCCTGACCTCAGGTCATCCTCCCATCCCAAAGGGCTAGGATTATAGGCGTGAGCCACTGAACCTGGCCTCTGTCCTTCCTCTTTTACCCTTGCCCTAAAGATCCCAGGATGTTTTTGGTGGTTGATGCAGAGGATAAGATGTGAAAGCTTCACCTAGGACCAAGTAAAAATGTACAAATGTTTAACCCAGGTTTTTTATATTTACCTTCCCCTACTTTCTCAGCTCAAGGGGTTGTCAAGAGTTTCTGACCCAGGAATGGTATTAATAATCATAATGTTGACCAATGTTTATTTATTCAACAACTAAATTTAATGAGCACTTGACCAGGCAATGTGTCTACATGCTAGGGATAGAATCAGCGAACAAAACAGATGAAAGACCCTCCTCTCATGGAGTTTCCATTCTAATGGAGGGAGAATGACAATATTGAAAATATTTATAAGTAATTGCTAAAATAAGTGAGTGATAGGAGCTACGGAGAAAAATAAACAAGGAATGGGGACAGGAAGTGTTGGGGTGAGTTATAATTTTAAGTAGTGAGGATGGTCAGAGGTGGCTCACTGGTAACATTTGAGCAGAAATGTAGTTATTTGAAGAGCAATAAGCCAATAGTGAAGTATTTTATAAATATGATCTCTTTGAATCCTTACAGTTGCCCTATGAGCTAAGTATTCTAATTTTATTATATTCTCATATCACAGATGAGGAAACTTAAGTTTGGGGTAGAGCAGTAATCTGCTCAAATTCACAGCTGATCTGGACTCTTAACCACTACTCAGTTCTGTAATAGGTTGGCTTCTTTTCTATCCCCTGATGTGACATCAGTTTGGATCTTGTGTCCCACTTTCCAGATGCTTTAAGTAAACGTTCCCTGCCCTTCAGTTGGTGTTGCACAAGCGGAGGCCGGCAAGCAAGCTTGGTTTCAGGAACCCGAAGGCAGACTGCTCTCTTCCCGTTGGCCTTTCTTCCTTTGCATTTTCCTCCTGCCTTCTGACAAGCCCCTTCGAATGACAGCTACCCATGTTGGACTTGCACTTGCAGCCTCCCTCTTGCCCTCCAGCCTCACACATAAAACACCCAGCCCTGGACCGAGCCCCACCACAGCCCCATGGGGCTTGTCCTAGCCCAGCCTCCTCCCTGGTGGGCATGGGAGTAGGAGAATGAAACAACTCAGCTATGACAACCTAGGGACAATTCTGTTTAATGTCTAATCCACATTGGGAAAAAACAAGTTGATTCTCTTAACTGGCAAGGTCATTAAAAGCTAAAAAAGCACTAACACATTTGGTGTTCATTTTTCCATGTTATCAATTCTGGGTATAACAATGATCATGCTGGCCATTGCAAATTACCTTTCAGGAGCCAGAAGGCGGCATGGAGGAAGCATGCTGCTTAGAGGACAAAAGGAAACAATGCCTGTGGAGGACATTCTGGAAGAGAGTAGGGAAATAGCAAAGCTTTATAATCACCAAGGAAGTGGTGTAGTTTGGATTTGCTGCATATGACATGCTATAAAAACAGAATAGGACTTTAAAACTTGGCTTAGAATTTCCCCCTGATGTTTAGGAATACTTAAGTCATGTTTTGCACACACCACCTCCTTTAATACTAACACTAACCCTAAAAATAGTTACTATAATTGTACCCACTTCAGAGTTGAGGAACTGAGGCTTAGAGAATCAAGATCACCTGCAGGGCGGGGATTTAAACTCAGGTCTGTCCAAAGCTCTAACTCTTGATCCAATGTCTATCCCATAAGAAGACCTTGTAAATAAACTAGTGTGAGAGAAGGTTAAATAGCAAGAAGTTGTGTAAATCATTGTATATTAAACATTCCCTGGAAATGCAGACTTTCCTGAGTGGAAATATTCATCTTGCTCCTCCCCCTTTGAGAACACTTAATACGGAGATAGTAAGACGCACTAACAAAGCACTCACACATTTGGTGTTCTAACTGGAGGGGTTAATGGTAAACCACAAAACATTTAGGCATCATCAGTAAGTTTTCCCATGCTATATTTTATTTTGTTTTAATTTGTCTCATTTGATGTAGAATACTTTATTATTGTATTCCCAAATTGAATTTTTATTTTTCTCAAAATAATGGTCCACAGAGATTAAAGCTAAAATAATGCTACAAGGCTTATAACATAAAGCTCTTATGTTGTGTTTTCTATTACTTTCTTCTCCCTGATTCTGGTCCTCGGGAGATATAATTTGGATACCAAACTGTGAGATTTTTTTAAAAGGCCCAGTTTAGTCCTTTTCTATTTGTGTGTGTGTGTGTTTACAAAAATCATGATAATTTATTCTACAATATTTCTTTTAAAATGAACAATTACTGCCAGAGAAACATGAAAATGCACCTCCTTTTTTATAATTAAAATTCAAGCCTGCATCTCCTTTTTTATAATTAAAATTTTATTTTTTATCAAAGTTATACATAAGATTTGTTTAATAAGCGAAATAGTTCTAGCTAAAAGTCTGGTACATGCTACATTACGGCAGATCTGTCCTCAATAAATGAGGGAAAATCGCAACCATTTTGCACTGACGTGAAGTTCCCCGTGGTGCACGATCGCTCGGCAGCATCTGGTTCTTCCCCTCTTAGATACAAAGCAGGCAGAGTCAACTTTATAAATCCTATTACAAAAATGGGCATCTTTCCCCAAAGTGTGCATAAGAATGCATGCTTTCATAGAACATCTGAGTTGAGTGATGAAATACCAAATGAAACACATTTTTTATTTCTTGCAGTTTGAATAGGGTATGAGAATGCATTTCCTTTTCAGCTAGATCCTAAGACGGGGCCAGATATCTATGGAAATGCTCACACATCCCACAATGTGAGTTGACATGAAAGACTTTGCTTTCTCCTGAACAAGAAACCCCCAAAGCCTTTCGTTGCATGATTGAAGGTACCAGGGCTCTTCGGTCACTGGATAATATGTGGTGTTTTTCATTGTGAGGGCTGTACGGAGTACACACGTGCTCTTCGCCGTACAAAATCACTGCAGCTACGCGGGAGGATCTTCCTAATGTGGCCGCGTTTGATCCGACAATGGCACCATTTTCAGTGATTGGGCTATTGTTCTAACTAAAATGCTAAAGGTCTTTAAGGTGATTTTTGTTCCTCTGATTTCATGTCCTGAATATTCATTTTTAGTTTTCATTATCTAAGTATACAAGATATAGTATAGGATCTGAACATTTTTGAAATTAATTGCGTTGTAAATCAAACATATTTCTGTAGCACGCACTTACTCATCATTAGCATGCGAGAGTTTCCAGTAAAATATCTTCAGTATTATTTTTATTATTAACATATTTACACTGTCACTCCAGCCCTGCACCCTTTGTGAATCTGTTTTTAAAATAAATATGACCTGATACCAGAGTGATTGGTGCAATAAAAATGCATGATGTGAAATTAATCAAATAAGGTTGGGTTCAATTTATAAGGGACACATTAAGAAAAATTATTTCTTGTTCGGGTATGCCACTCTAGTGAATCAAACAGAGCTGCATATATTTCAGCAAGATACATGTAAAATCTATTCATTCAACAAACATTTATTATGCATTTACTGTGTGCATCACAGGGGATAAAATCAAGCTGAGCAAACAAGAAATTCACACACAAAATAACTGAAGAGCATAAGCAACTGCATAATTGTGGACTATATGTTGAATATCCAAGGATTCCAGAAACAAAAGCTCGAGGAGCAGCAGTGTAGTGTACTGGTTAAGGCTGTGGGTCTATGGATTTATTTCAGTTTTTTTCAGGAAGTGGCCATTAATTTTTGTGTGAAAAAACAAGAGCAGAGAGGCATAATTCATTGTGAAGATAGGTTTTATATTCTGTATATGTGAAGGAAATAAATTTTTAATGCAATAAAATAAAGAGAATAGAAAAAAAAAACAGCTTGGACTTTAGAGTCAGACAGACATGGGTTCAAATCCTAGCTCTGCTACTTACTAGCTGGGTGACCTTGGGCAAGACCTTTCATGTTCTCGAGCTTTGGTTTTCTTATCTGTAATACAGAGATGATCATATCTTCCTCATAGGATTGTGTGAGGATTAAATGAGAGAATATCCTAAGTATGCATTCACTAAATGCATTGTCTCCTGAGACTGGGGACAAAGAAGCTGTCTTGGGAGCCACTATTGTCAAAGTTGGTGGTAGGAATGAATTGTCGGAGACAGCATTCCAGGTAGAGGAGACAGCATGGACAGAGACAAGAAGATAAGTCTGGAAACCAAGTGTTCCACTCACCTCTGCTTTTTTCCTCCTAGAGCCAGTCGATTAGAAACAAGCCAAGTACTTGCCCTATGAGCAGATGTGAAGGCTCAAGGGTGATATCTCCACCCTTCAGGGGGCTTAAAAGTGGTGAAGAATTTATAGACAGATTAACAGGAGGAACCCATGGAGAACACTTGGAATCAGCAAGCCTTAGCGCTGGAACTCAGGACCAGACACTGTGAACATCTTGAGGACTGGGGCTTCTTTGGTCTTATTTGACACTGTACCTTACTGCCCAGCACAGGGACTTGTCTAAAAGAAGCAATCAATAAGTACTTGATGAACAAAAGAATAAATCACCTGTGTCCTGTAAAATGTGAATAATCATTTACCGACTAGCTGTGTAAACTCAATCCCTGTGCCTCCATTTCTGCAACTATAAAATGGGATAACAGTACTAGCAATTCATTGCCTTCAAAGGCCTGTTACAAGATCAAACGCATTAATATTTGTAAAGTGCTAAGAACGCTGCCTGGCACATGGTCAGTTCTACATCAGGGCTTATTAAATAAAAAATAAATAGATATTAATGGGGGTACTGTGAAGATTAAATAAGAAAATGATTGAAGACAAGTATTTGTGGAGGAAGGGAGAGAAGGAAAAAACTGCCAGTCCATGTAACTTAATCCTGCCCCAAGCAGGCTCAGAAGCACCTAGCCCCAGATCCAATAGGATCTGATGAATCTAAGATTTGTCTTCTTCTTGAGCCCAGCATGCGGTGGGCCCAGGGGAGCTCTTGACTGCCTGTCCTCCTGCTGTCACTTCCCCTCCCCAGCCCCACTGGTACCAGATTACCCCCTTAGCCCATGGCTCTGACAAGGGCTCCACACTCTGCCATCCCTGGACTACTCCAGGGCCTATGTGGCTATAACCTGTCTTTGTACTCATTTCCACTGAGATAGAGTATCTTCCGATCCCTCTCCTACCCCCTCATTCTTCCTTCTTAGAATGAAAATACTGCCTCTTTTTGTGAATCACTGCTTCCCAGAAATCCTATTGCCCCCTCCCACCAGAGAGGACCCCTTGGTTATCGACGCAAGATGGTTTGGACTGGGGCTTACATGCCCACCAGCCTTCAAAGTAGTCAGCCCACTGAGCCCCAGCTCTGCCAACTCATTCATTCATTCATTTATTCACATATCCATTTACCTAATGGTGACTCACTTCCTCCTCTGCACCCAGCATGTGGGGCCATGGGCACCTACATCGTTCACAGAGTGTCCCTGCACTCAGAGAGCTCACAGCTTCATTGGGGAGACAGACAACTGATAACATAGGCTAATTAAGCGCAAAAATAAAAACGTATACAAGACAGGACAGACAAGGGAGAGATTTGCCTTATCTGGGAGATGCAGGGAAGGGTTCCCAGAAACAGAAACATCTGAAATGGGTTTTCAAGGAGGAATAGGGTAAGACCAGGATCATTTCAGACTGATGTGTAAAAAGGCACAGAGGGACAAAAAGTGAGGAGTGGGACTGTACTGTAAGGTAGGAGAGAAGCCAGAGTGGTGAGCAGAGATGATGGAAGTAGTTGAATATGGGGCCAAAAAGCTTAAACTTTATTTTCCTGGTAGAGGAGAGGACTGGGGTGGGCCCATGTTGTGACACCTATCCCCCTTTTGGTGAAGGACTCTTGCCCTGGTTGCTTGTAGTGCTGTCTGGGGGCAGTCTTCAGCTCTCAGGTGCCTTTAGGCATTGCCTGGGCTTTGGAGAGCCCCGTTGTCCAAGGTCATGTCCCTCCCTGCCAGCACAGCCCGCATCCTCTCACTGATGGATGTAAGAGTATAAAGGCCCAGCCATCTTGGCCCAACTTGGGACAACTTGGGAAAGTCATTCTGGTTCTAAAGCTCCCTGGGGGGTTGGCTGCGGCTACCACTGGGTCTGCATCAAAGCTCAGATTTCCCTATTTCCCCTCCTGCTTTCTTCCCTCTCTCCCACAGGTATCGCTATTGACGGCAGCATCACACATCCCATCCCCACTGCCTTCTCAGGACTTTGTTCCTGGGGAATGTCTGTTCTCTACCTCTCCTACCGGTGAGCCATTTAACATTCTTAGCTCTCTTTCAGATCCCCCAAAAGTCCTCAACCCTATATTGCTTTTCAGCTCCTGTCCTCTTTCTCTCCTCTGCTTTACAGCCAAATTTCTCCAAAGAGGCCGGGCATGGTGGCTCACACCTGTAATCCTAGCACTCTGGGAGGCCAAGGTGGGAGGATTGCTTGAGGTCAGGAGTTTGAAACCAGCCTGAACAAGAGCGAGACCTGGTTTCTACTAAAAATAGAAAAAATTAGCTGGGTGTGGTGGCACACGCCTGTAGTCCCGGTTACTCGGTAGGCTGGGGCAGAAGGATTGCTTGAGTAATCGCTGTGAGCTAGGCTGATGCCACGGCACTTTAGCCTGGGCAACACAGTGAGACTCTATCTCAAAAAAAAAAAAAATTTTTTTTCTCCAAAGAGCTGTCTACCCGATTTCTGCAGTCCTCCCTACCATTCAGCCCTTTGTTGACCCATCAAGCTTCTGCCTCACCCCTGGGGTTCTCACGCACCCTCCAGAGCTTGCCACATCATTAAATCCAGTGGACACCTTAGACTCTAACCCACTTGACCTGCTGACTTCTTTATCCTTCTTAAAACACTCTTGGTTCCCGTGCTGCTATGCTTTCTGTCTTTCTCTCTCCCTAAAGACTCCTCTTTGCTCCTTTTTTCTTTATCTGTCCCTTAATTATTGGTGCTCTGTCATGGACCCTCGTTTTTCTCAGCTCTCATGCTCTCCCTGTATGATCTCATTCACTGTCAAGATGTTAATAATTCCTAAATCTCTCTCTTTCTAGTCCAGACTTCTCTCCTGAGCTTAGATCTTCCCCTAGTCCTGCAGGCTCCACATATGTGCACAACCAAACGTGTCACCCTCTCCTCAAACCACCATCTCCCTCCTCAGTGTCTCTGCCTCTGCCCTTCCCCACTTCTTCCACCTGGACTCCCAGGACCCCCCTGTTAGCACCCCACCCAGCTGCATCCTCCAGCTTAACTCTCTTCCCTAACTCCTGTTTCAGATGCACATCTGACTCAAAATTAAGTCATCTCCTGGGAACCAGTTTGTGGTGGCCCAGTCAAGACCATGGGGGGTTCTTGAATGACTCTCAGACCCCGTGGGAAGCAGAACTTGGAAAGCCATTAGAACCCTACGAGCTGTCCAGCTGCCTGCCTGCCCCCTACCATACCTCTACTCCCTTCCAGACTGGGCCATTTCTTTTGTCTGTAAGTGTTCTGTTTACAGGCAGCTTTTTCTGCTTCTCCCTGGGCAATTGGCTAAACAGGACTGTTCCAGAGTTCTAGGGGCTGTGCATTGTTAATTGAAGCAGTCAGCAAACAAACCAGTGTCTTTCAGGTGCAAGGGTAAGTCTCCAAATGAGAGACTGTTTAGTTTAGCCCGGGTCAAGTGCCCATCCTTGGTCCAGTGAGCTTAGGCTACGAGGATTGGGCCACATGGTAGGAAACATGGCTATGGGGGCTGTGTGCCATGGCTCATGCCTGTAATTCTAGCACACTGGGAGGCCAAGGTGGGAGGATCGCTTGAGCTCAGGAGTTCCAGACCAGCCTGAGCAAGAGCGAGACCCCATCTCTACTAAAAATAGAAAAAATTAGCTGGGCATGGTGGCACATGCCTGTAATCTCAGCTATTCGGTAGGTTGAGGCAGGAGGATCACATGAGCCCAGGAGTTTGAGGTTGCTATGAGCTAGGCTGATGCCATGGCACTACAGCTGAGGCAACAGAACAAGACTCTGTCTCAAAAAAAAAAAGAAAAAAAGAAAAGAAACATGACTATGGGGACTCTTGGGGGAGGTGTGAGGTTCAAGAGGAAGTAGGGCCTTGGGCTGGGCAATTATTTAAGATGTGATTCTTACACTCCTGCGTAATCAACAAAAATTCCCAAGGATTATAACATGGAAGTTTACACAAATATCTAATCTCTTTGTCTACCTACCCTAGCTTACAGTTTTGTGAAACATCATTTACTTATTTATTTCACCTCCTCTCTTTTTTCTACCTTGTTGGGCTAATTAGTAGTAACATGATAGAAAGAACATTAAAAGGAAAATATCTCATGAGGCTGTTCCTAAAAAATAAAATTTTAAATATACACTTGAATCAGTATTTTCCCCTATAACACAAAGTTATAAAATATAGCAATAAATTAAAAGGGCTTTTGAGTCCATTTTAATTGTTTCTGCATTTAAATATGACCTAGAAATACAAGATGGAAGAGATAATCAAAAGTATCATCCAGTCGCTTCTGACAGAAGGAAGTTTATAACCTGTGCATAAGTTCTTAGGAAATAATATCACCAGGAAATCTTTGATGGTCCCCTTATGGGTAAAAAAAATAATTTTAGAAAATTTATTTTCAGATCAGCATATTGTAGCATAATTCTTAAAGAAATTTTTACTTTAAATCAGTTTTATTGTAAGTCTGGAAAAGAAACAGGACTAGGAGATGAACCTAGTGTTGACAAGAAGCTGGCGAGATAAAAAGAAATATACTGTGGGACTACTTGTTTTTAAGAAATGAAACTCTGGATTTATGCACCAGCTTTAAAAAAATCTCTCTAGGCACACTGTTCAGCAGCTATTTGGATCTTGTCTGAAGTTTTTAGTATGCTTCAAACAAAAACAGATTTCTTTGTTTCAAGATAGTGATTTTTTGATACCCTATTTATTCATTTTTAAACATATTTTCTAGGCATCAGTTATATGCTAGGTGTTGTTCAGGATATAAAAAGTTGAATGTCAAAAGACCTTTTCTTCAAGGAACACGGTACATAGGATACATCCCTGGAAGCTATATTAAAAGGCATACAGCTATCCTGGTGGGAGTGTGAATGGTATAGCCACTGTGGAAAATAGTATGATAGTTCCTTAAAAAATAAAAATAGAGTTACCATATGACCCAGCAATTCCACTTCTGGGTATATACACCAAAGAATTGAAAGCAAAAACCCAAACACTTGAACATTCATGTTCATAGTAGCATTATTCACAATAGTCAAAGGTAGAAGCAACCAAAGTGTCCATCGACAGATGAATGGATAAACAAAATGTGTTATATATGTTCAATAGAATATTATTCAGCCTCAAAAAGGAAAGAAATTCTAACACATGCTACAACATGGATGAAACTTAAAACGAAATAAGCTAATCATAAAAGAACAAATACTGTATGATTCCACTTAGTCTAGGTACCTGGAGTAGTCAGATTGATAGAGACAGAAGGTAGAATGGTAGTTCCCAGGGGGTGGGGGAGGAGGGATTGAAGAATTAGTGTTTTAATGGGGACAGGGTTTCAGTTTGGGATGATGAAAGTTTTGGAGATGGATAGCGGTTATGGATGCACAACAATGTGAATGTACCTAATGCCATTGAACGGTACCCTTAAAATGGTTAAAATGGTACATTTTATGTTGTGTATATTTTACCACAATTTTAAAAAAGGTATACATTTATAAGAACCCAAGTGATATGAGGGACTCAAAAGGGGAGTATTTACTTCTTTTGGGGGCTAAGAAAGGGTTTCTCAAGCGGACACTGGAGCAGGGAGGCAAAATGTATGGTGGATAGAGTCAGAAGTCCTGGGTCTCAATTCCACTTTGTCACATGATAATGGTGTAACCTTGGACGAATGACGTAGGGGCAGGGTAGCGTGGGGGTTCATCAGAAGGACGCTGAATCAGATGACTCATTTGAATCACAGTTTGTTTACCAACCCTGTGACCCTGGTCAAGTTAAGTCTGGGACATCTTTAAGTCTTGGTTTCTTCAACCGTAAATGGGGAGGTTAATGCTCCTCTCCTAGGATTGTTATGAAGGCTTAATTAGATGCAGTATGAGAAACCATTAGCACAGTGCCTGCCACAAACTAAGTGCTCAGTAAGTGTCAGTAGCTTTTATTTTCTGAACCTTATCTCTAATATATGGTGAATGTTACTTGTCTTAAAATTTTTGAATTGTTTTGAGGGTCAATTAAGACGCTGTATGTGGAAGAACTTCTTGTGGAGGTTGGAAAGCAATATTGAAGATGGGTAAGATTTGGGCATGCATTCCCATTGGAGGGAGCAGGAGCGAAAGACAGGAGGCCTAAAAATGTGGGGGTGTTAGGGTTGATTATAGTGAAAGGGATTAGTGGGAAATAAGGTTGGAGAGATAGAACTGGGATAGTTTATGGAGGGCCTTGAGGCCCAGCTAAAAAGCACATTGCAGAGGTTGATTCCATGGAATGGAAGTGGGAGAGAGAGGGCAAGGATTGTGCTATTACTTGATCTGCACTGAACATTAAATCTGGAGGGTGTGTTAGGCTCCCTTCAAGATGGTCCCTAATGATCCTCATCTCTTGATATTCATGCTTCATGCAACTCCTTCTCTTTGAGTGTCACCTTGGTCTAGTGACTTGCTTCAAATAAAGAGAATAAAAGCAAAAGTGATAGGATGTAACTTCTGAGATTAGGTTACAAAAAGACTGACTTCTGTCTTACTTGCCCTCTCTTGCTCTCTGTGGGAAGCCAGATGCCATGCTGTGAGCTGCCTTGTGGAGAGGCCCAGGGGTGAAGGAACTGATGTCTCTGGCCAACAGTTATTGAGTGCCTGAGGCCTGCCAATAGCCAAATGAGTGAGCTGGGAAATGGATCTTCCTCCAGGTGTGTCCCACCTGTCACCTTGACTGCAGCCTCATGAAGACCCTAACACAGAGGAACCTACCTAAGCGGAGTTCAGATTCCTAACACACAGAAACTTTTATGATAATAAATATTTGTTATTTTAAGCCAACAAGTTTTAGGGTAATTTATTACACAGCAATAGATAACTAATACAGGGGAGACTATGGTAAGTTTGAAGCCCTGGCAGGCTATACAGGGAGGTCCAGTTGTTACAGAAGGTGGTAGAACTCTGAGAATGAGGTAGGAACTGGAGTTAAAGCTTTGGGGCTGGCTGAGGGGCGAATTCACTAGGTTGCTGAGGGTGAAAGTGTAGGAAGAGAAGAGAAAAGAAAGAGAAGAGGAATAGGAAGATGGGGGAAGAAGACAAAGAGGAGAAGATAAAGAGGATGAAAAAGGAAGGGAAAGGAGAAAGAAAGGGGAAGAGAGATAAAGAGAAGGAAGAGGAAGGTAGAGAACTGAGGACTGAACCTTGAGATGTGGAGAGGGGAAGTAAAGATCAGAGATTCACCTTTTACAATGCACTGTCATATCACTGCTGTGCTTAGTTTTTTACTACAGCTCAGTGTGGTGGGTATTATTATGATGATGATGATTGGCATTTACAGATGAGAAAGCTGAGAGGTTAAATAACTTGACCAAGGCCATGTAGCCATTTGGTAGTGGAGCTAGTATTCAAATCCAAGTCTGCAGATCTAGAGCTCTTAACTACAGGCTGTAGTGCCTGCAACTGTACCCTTTCTTTGCTAGACACTGGCTTCTTTATTAGTTAAGATTAGGTTTGGGCCAGGAACAGTGACTCTGGGAGGCCAAGGTGGGAGGATTGCTTGAGGCCAGGAGTTTGAGACCACTTGAGCAGGAGCAAGACCCCATCTCTACAAAAAGTAGAAAAATTAGCCAAGTGTGGTGGCCTGCGCCTGTAGTTCCAGCTACTTGGGAGGCTGAGGCAGAAGGATCGCTTGAGTCCAGTAGAGTTTGAGGTTGCAGTAAACTATAATGATGCCACTGCACTCTAGTCTGGGTGACAGAGCGAGACCCTGCCTCAAAAAAAAAAAAAAAAAAAAAAAAAAAAAAGATTAGGTGTCGCTGCATATACTGGAAATAAGTATATAGCAATGGCTTTAATAAGATAATTTTATTCCTCTTTCAGTAACAGATACCTGGAGGAGGCAATCAAGGGCTGGTATCATCCCTTAGATGGTGGCATCATGGTACTATCTGTGGCCCAGGCCAGTTAAGAGCTGAGAACAATGTATGATGTCAAGATAACATTTTGTCTTTGACCACTGTCTTTTGAAAGGGCCACAGTGTTTGTACTCTTAGTAGCTCACAGAATAGTACCTGTTGACTTTAGTTTGTAAAGTTGAGTTAGAGAGGAAAGTAATGGATTTTCATTGTAACTGTCCTCTATAATTTATATAAAATGTATTATTTTCCTATATCCTTGCTTCTTTTCTGATAATTTACAGATTTAGTTTTTCTTTTGTTATATATACCATTAGCCACAAACTTTAGTCATGTAAAAGACTACCCATGATAAGAAAAGGCATATTGTTATGTGTTTATATTCTAGCATATTCTAAACTAAATAAAAATGCTGATAACAGGAGAAAAAAAAAGATGTCAGCCACAAGTTCAGGGTTCCCAGGGTTAAATCAGGGCCAAATGAAAAGGTCAAGGGCAAGGTTGGGGAGGGTCCTGAATGCAGAGTTTCCATGCTTTCTCCCTGTGGTATCAGGGTGCATCACCACTCTCCTGGTCCATCAATGTGTTCACCAACAAAGGTGCTTCCGTTGGCTTTGGGCCCAGAGTGTTTATTAGGGTTTCATTACGTAGGCATGACTGATTGAATCATTGGCCTCTTGATTGAACTCAATCTCCAGCTCTCTCAAAGCCCAAACCCTCTAATCGCATGGTTGGTCTTTCAGGTGACCAGCCACCATCCTGGGTCATCTTTTTAGCATAAAATCAGATGTGATCCAAGGGCTCATGAATAATAAGATACCTCTATAACTTGCTAGATTTCAAGGGTTTTAGATGTTATCTCCCAGGAACCGAGTACAAAGATAAGACAATTTTTTTTTTTTTTTAACACACATCATCTCCCCATCTATAGGAGCTCCTACTATATGCCAGGCATTGTGCTATGGTATTCCAACCATCCATCCATCCATCCATCCATCTATCCATCCATCCTTTAAGTGTTTATAGTGCTGTATCAGCTTTGCTGTGAGAAACAGAAAACCCAACCAATAGGACTTTTAAAATCGGAATTGAATTTACTCACAAAATTATTAAATAGAAATCCAAGGCCGGGTGCGGTGGCTCACACCTGTAATCCTAGCCCTCTGGGAGGCCGAGGCGGGTGGATTGCTCGAGGTCAGGAGTTCAAGACCAGCCTGTGCAAGAGCGAGACCCCATCTCTACTAAAAAAATAGAAAGAAATGATCTGTCCAACTAAAAATATATATAGAAAAAATTAGCCGGGCATGGTGGCGCATGCCTGTAGTCCCAGCTACTCGGGAGGCTGAGGCAGTAGGATTGCTTGAGCCCAGTAGTTTGAGGTTGCTGTGAGCTAGGCTGACACCACAGCACTCACTCTAGCCTGAGCAACAAAGCAAGACTCTGTCTCAAAAAAAAAAAAAAAAAAAAGAAATCCAGGGGTAAGCAACTGCTGGTTTGGTTCAGATATTCAACAATGTCTGCAGACACATAGGCTCTCCCTATCTTTCTGTCACACTTACTATGCTTATTTTTGATTTTATTAAATATTTTATACTAGAATATTTATAGAAAAAAATGAGAAACTAGTACAAAGGGTTCCCCAAGACTTCATACCTTATTTCCCCTATTATTATCATCTTACATTAATATGATACATTTGTTATAGGTAATGAACCAATAGTGATACGTTAGTATTAACTGAAATGCATACGTTATTCAGATGTCCTTAGTTTTTACTTAACATCTTTTTTCTGTTCCAGGATCCCATCCAGAATGCCTGATGACATTTATTCATCATGCCTCCTTTGGCTCTTCTTGGTTGTGACCGTTTTTCAGCCATTATTGGTTTTTTAGTTTAGTTTTGCTTGTTTTTTGAGACAGAGTCTCCTCCGTTGCCCAAGCTAGAGGGCAGTGGCATCATCATAGCTCACTGCAATTTCAAAACTCCTGGGCTCAAGCGATTCTCCTGCTTCAGCCTTCTGAGTAGCTGGGACTACAGGCAAGCGCCACCATACCCAGCTAATTTTTTCTATTTTTTGTAGAGATGGGGTCTCCCTATGTTGCTCAGGCTGGTCTCAAACACCTGGCCTCAAGTGATCCTCCCGCCTTGGTCTCCCAAAGTGCCAGTATTACAGGCATGAGCCACCATGCCTGGCCAGCCACTCTTGTTTTTGATAACCTTGACATTTACAAGGAGTACTGGTCAGACATTTTGTAAAATATTCTTCAATTGGGATTTGTACAATGTTTTTTTCATGATTAGAATAGGGTTATAGAGTTGGTCTGAGGGTTGTGGGTTATTGTTAAGCTGATTTAACATTGTCTTCCCCCACAACCATGCTTGACTAGCTTTTAAAAACAAAAACTATGTATACCATGGAGTTCTACTCAGCCACAAAAAACAATGGATATAGCACCTCTTGTATTATCTTGGATAGAGCTGGAACCCATTCTACTAAGTGAAGTATCTCAAGAATGGAAAAACAAGCAGCACATGTACTCACCATCAAATTGGTATTAACTGATCAACACTTTAGTGCATATATAGTAATAACATTCATTGGGTGTTGGGCAGATGGGAGCAGGGAGGAGGGGATGGGTATATACACACATAATGGGTGTGGTGTGCACCGTTTGGGGGACGGACACACTTGAAGTTCTGACTCAGGTGGGGCAAGGGCAATATATGTAACCTAAACATTTGTACCCCCGTAATATGCTGAAATTAAAAAAATGAAAAATAAAAAATAAAACTAAAACAAAAAGTAAAGAATGGGGTTATGGGTTTTGGGAGAAAGACCACAGAGATAAACCACCAAACTATGTTGATTTTATCCTCATGTTATTATTTCATTATTACAAGATGGCTGTGGTGACTACTCCAGAATCAGGACTCCATTCAAAGATGGAAAGAGGCAGAGGAAGGAAGAAGAGCCATGTCTGTCTGTCTGTCTCTTTCTTTTTTTTAAAATTAGAAATGTTTCCCCTACTTCAGACAGGCTCAGAAGGCAGCGGACAGAATGCTCACACTTGCCTTAGACCTTGACTGGGAATGAGCACATTGCCATTGGAATAAAATCAGGGTCTTTCAGCATGGAATGAAGCAGACCAACAGATGACAGGCAGACAACTGACCAGGTCAGCTCTCAGTGCCTGCTATGGATGAGACTGCATTGTTCTGGGTGCTATGAGGAATCAAAGGACAGAAGAGATGGGGCTTTCTGTCACACTTTCCAGAAATGATGTATTCCAGTAAATATTCTCTTTTAAGGGCCTCTTTGTAGAAGGTAGACTGTTTTCCCACTTTCCCACTGATTCTTTGGTTACTCATCAGATCCATCCTCAAAAGATGAACATTTGTGACATGTCACATGTGCTATCAACTGTAAATACCAGTTCTAAAGAGTCATTCCTAAAGCAATGGAGCAATCATGTGGTTTGAGAATAAGCATTTAGTCAGTTTCCCCAAAGTGACAAGTTGGCAAGTGTAACTCTTTTTTAGATGTCTAACTTTTTTTTCAAATCAAATCAGTCATATTATAGTGACATCTTAAAATACCCCATTCTTGACATGCTTGTGACCTAGATGAGAAAACTAACAGGAGAATCAAGAGCATACAACACAAGACTATCTAGTATGGTGGTAGTAAATTACATACTATGGGCAAATATATTGTGAGGGAGTTTAAGGCAGACAAAGATCGGTGAAGTCAGGCATGACAGAAAAGCTTCAGAGAGGTGCGGTCATGGGTGGCCTTGAAGGATGGTCTGACTGTCCTTGGTTTTCATTTCCCTCCTGCCCTGCCATGAGACCCACATTCCTCTAATGGAGTTGTTTATTCTCTTTTCATTAAGCACCTAGTTTCTTATTTTCATTAATTTTCAGTTCCTCTGTTAAGGACTTGTGATTTTTACTCAGTAATGTTAATTAAATGACCTTTTCTTTTTTTTAAGAGAAGGGGTCTCACTATGTTGCCCAGGCTAGAGTGAAGTAGCTATTCACAGGTGTGACTATAGTACACTGCAGCCCCAAACTCCTGGGCTCAAATGATCCTACACTAAGCCTTCCAAGTAGCTGGGACCACAGGTGTACACCACTGTGCAAAGCTTTTTTTTTTTTTTTTTTTTTTAGAAACAAGAGACAAGGTCACCCTATGTTGCTCAAGCTGGCATCAAACACCTGGACTTAAGTGATTCTCCTGCCTCAGCCTCCCAAATTGCTGGGACTATAGGTGGCATGCCATTGTGCCCGGCTAAATGACTTTTCTCTTTTGCAGTGTTTTATAGGATAGTCTTCACAGCCACACAGATCAAGATTTAAATTTAAGCTCCAGCACTTACTGGCTTTGTGGTCTTGTGCAAGTTCCTTACATTCTGTCATTCTGTCTCTTATCTAATAATAATCCCAACCAGGCTGTTGTGAGATGAATGAAATGAAGCAAAGGGACACTGAGCAGTGTCCTGCTAATAGAAAGGGCTCGATAATGGAATCTGATGTGATAATCAGCACATTGATGATAGAAGTGATGGTGATGTTAATATAAACTCATGGAAAGGGATGGCTATGAACGAGTCCCTACTTGATTTTCACCACTTTGTCACTGTTAACTTTACATGGATGTCCGTTCACCAAAAGTAAATTTCATTTTCTTTGACTTTTTAATAATCACTGCCTTAGAAACAGCAAAGGTGGATTCAAGTACTCAGGGAGACTCTATTCTATAATATCATCTGTGAAAGCACCAACCTGTGACTCAGATTGCTGAGTGGAGATAAGGCAACATCCTACATGAGAAACTGGCACAAGCACAAGAGATCTTGGAGCATCTGCAATTAATTGACACTGTTTCTTGGGACTTGGTAACCAATCTAAAATAATTTATGCTTTAAATCAGTGGCAGTTGTCAGTCAGCCTGTGAGGGAATCCTAGCTAGGACCCTCAAGCTTCCACTCCAACTCAGTGACAATAACAAAAAGAGAAGCCGATCTAATTCAATCACTGAATGCAGAATTAGGGTATCAAGTTTCCACATCAGTGAATGACCATGGGTTTAGAGGTATGTACCATAAAATAACTGCAGTTGTTAGGCATTTAACAAGTTGTTTTATTCCTAATTGCTGGCATTTGCTTAACTGTTTTCTTAATTCTAATTTATGTTTTTATGTTTCAGTTTGTTTACATAGCCCATAGTTCCCAATTGCCTTTATTTGCTTAAGTGTTTCTTTAATTTTATTTACATTTTTATATATGTTGCTTTGCTTACATAACTCATTGTTTGGAGTGGGCTAGAAATAACCATAAATCCCCATTGCTAATTAGCCTCATCCTCATGACTGATTAGTCAAGATTATGAGCCTAGAAGGAGGGCAGGGAGGAGGCCTAATAGTGAGTCACAGGATCACTGAATTTTAGAGCTGGAAGAAATCTTAGAGATTAAGGCATCTTTCAGTTAGAATTCTGTGGTTTTGCATCTTCAATGTTGGAAAATTATGAAAGATTGTCTGCTTGCTTTTGCTCCTTTATGCAAAAATGCATAAGGATTTGGTGACAGCTTTGAAAAACAAGTTAAGAATGAAGAAAAAACCCAATCAGTGATGACTATGAGTAACCCATAATGGGGGCCTGAAAGAAGAATTAGAAACTTGACACATCAATGGGCTACAAAAGAGCAGGGAATATTAATGAACATGAAAGGGGTTCTTCTTTGGAGGTAAGTAAGGCAGAGTGGATGGTTTGGAACTCCCTCCTCAGCAGCTGTGCAGTTTGTAAGGATTTTAGCTTGCCTAACTGTAAGCTTAGCTATTAGCTTTGCAGTGGGGAGTATTTAAAAGTACACACAACATATGAAGGAAAGAACCTGGAACTGAGTAGCCTGCTTCATTCCAAGAATCCATCTGGCATTTAAAGAACTGCTTGTCCTACATTAAACCCTGCAGCGTAAGAGCCATTTTTCATATCCTCACACCCACCCCTATTTTTGGTTTCAGGTAAGACAACTTGCTGAGTTGGGGGAAGGAACAAGACTTTTCAGAACGACCCATCCAAGGGGGATGGGTCCAGGGGGAGCTCCATGAATCTAACATGGGGAAAACACGTTGAAGCTTCTGCTTGGGAAATCAGCTCAAGTCTCCACAAGAGGTGGATGTCTTGATTCCAAAACAATGTGAGCCTTTAGTTATTTGTAGACAGAGTACAATAGAACAAGAGGTGTTACAGATAGGAAAATCTGTGGCTGGCGTCACTAACATTCAATGACCCACAGTGATGAGCTAAGTTGACGAGTAAAATCCAGTCTATTCCTAAACAAATGTATCTTTGTAATAAAGAGCTTGTTTTTGCAGATTGGGCACATCTGGAACGCTGCCTAAGGAGTAGTCCCTGGATTACCAGGAGTCGCAGAGTATGTAAAGTGTTGTAAACCTTGAAATCAGTCCTGGAGTTTATGCACTCTCCCTCCTCCCGGACCCACTTCTCTCTGACACATTTTTTTCTGTTCCCCTTTCAAGGGAAAGTGTATGACACTCAGTTCCGCTCAGTTCTGACTTCAAGCATGCCAGACAACAGGCTCCTACCTTAACTGGTCACTCCTTGAGGGACAGCGCAAGGGCCCAGCACTGGCGCCAACTCTGAGCAGCGCCCGCTCGGTTACTATGGCGACCGTGGGAGAGGCGGGGCCACCTCCGCTCCTTCCCCGCCTCTGCCCAGGACCTTTCGAACGCTCCAATTGGGACAGCCCTTTCTTGCCTCTGTCCCGCCCCGTTCGGCTCCGAGGGCGATGCGATTGGCCCGGCATGGGCAGCCTGGTACCCAGAGAGTACCACCTCCTGACTGGAAGAGCGGGAAAGTGCACCAGGCGCTGTCCGAGGCGTGAAGCTCACCGGCGCCGCTGGATAGCATACACTGGCTTTGGAACGAGTTGCCCCTGTCCCATACACAACCTCCCGCACCCATGATTGCTACCACTAGGGAGCAGGGGTCGGGGCGAGGGCACAACGTTTGCGGGCCCGGGCGGTCCATCCCGCGGGGCGAGGACGGGACTAGCCGTGAGGATCCGGTGGCGCACTCTCGGGCGCCGGGAATCGGAGGCCAGAGGGGGCGGGCTGAACTTCGGGGGCGGTGCCAGCGGCGGCGGCGGGAGGCGCAAGGCCCAATGAGTGAGCGCACCGCCCCCGGGGGCGGGGCGCGCGGAGCGCTCCCCCGCCCTCCCGCTCGCCCCCCGCCCCTCCCCCCAGGTGCCGGGGCCGCAGTGAGTGAGTGGCACTGGCAGCCTGTCAATCCCTCAGCCGAGCGGCCTTCGAGCCCGGTACGCGGCGGCTGCTGGCTGGGTGCGCGGCTCCAGCAGTGGCGGCGGCGACTTCTCCTGGCCCATCAATCTGCTGTCCGCCCGGCGCGCGGCCCGCTAGGGCCCTCCATCGGGCTCCGCGCCCCCGCCGCGCCGGCCCGCCAGCTCCCAAACTTTCCTCCTCGGCCCCCCTCGTTCCCCGCGGCCCGCCCGCCGGCCTCCTCCTACGCCACCGCCCGCCGCCGCCGCTCCCTCCCCCGGGGCCGCCGGGGCTTGGATCCCGCCCGGCCGAGGCGGCGGAGGCGGCGGCGGCGGCGGCCGAGAGAGGGGAGTGCGCAGGCTGGCACGGGGTCCGCGGGCGTCCCGGTAACTCGGCCGGCGCTGAGGAGCAAGTTGCGCGGGGCCGCCTAGCGGGGCGCGCGGCGGCTAGGAGGCGGCGCGGCGGCCGCGTGAGGGCAGCGGGCGCCGCTGCCTCCGCCTTCGCCACCGCCGCGGAGCCCGGCTCTTCCGCCCGCCGCTTCTCCCCAGCCTCGGCGGCGGCGGAAGCCAGAGCCGGGCGCCGGTCCGCACCGCCGCAGCCGCGGGCCCCGCCGGCCGGGCCGCCCCCTCCCCGCGCGGGCGGGGAGCAAGCGGCCGCCTCCCCCTCCCCCTCCCTCTCTTTCTTCTCCTCCCTCGCCGCCGCCGCCGCCTCCGCCGCCTCAGCCTTCGCCTCAGCCGCCGCCCGCTCCCGCCCGCGAGCGGCGGGATGGACGATCAATCCAGGATGCTGCAGACTCTGGCCGGGGTGAACCTGGCCGGCCACTCGGTGCAGGGGGGCATGGCCCTGCCGCCTCCCCCTCACGGCCACGAAGGGGCGGACGGCGACGGCAGGAAGCAGGACATCGGCGATATCCTCCATCAGATCATGACCATCACCGACCAGAGCTTGGACGAGGCGCAAGCAAAGTTGGTGTCGTCTCATTAAGCATCTTTTGTGTGTGTGCGGGAGTCGGGCCCGCGGCAGTGTCGGGGCCCGGGGTGGCGCCCGGGGCAGGGGCCTCAGCCCTTGGCCAGGAACTTTCTCCGAAAACCGGCCGCCCGCCCCGGCCTCTGGGGGACTTGCCCGCGCCCCCCTTCTCAGGCGGGAGTCGGCAAAGTTGCTCTCAGGGCTCGGGACGGACTTGGTGCGGCGCGGATTTTGTGTCTCTTTTCTCCCCTGTCCTGCCCTCGCAGCCCGGCCCCCTCCCACGGATTTAAACCTCCCGCCGGACCCCCGTGCGCGCCGCCCGAGCAGGGCCCGGGGCCGCGCTGGAGGGAAGTGCAACTTTCTCCACTGGCCCGGAGTCCGGGTGCCGGCTCCCCTTTGTCGCGGGACGACCTCGCGGTGCGGGCGGCCGCCCCAGCCCCGCGCGGGACGATGGGCGGTTCCCTGGCGGGTCTGGGTGCGGGCGGCCAAGTTCTTGGGGAAGAAGGGCCGCCTTGCAAACTTTGCCGAGCTGTCACCCGCCCGCTGGCCGTAGTCGGCCGGCCGGCAGTGCCGCGCCCGCTCCCCCTACGGAGGGCGGACGCGGGAGCCCCTCCGCGCCCGTCCCCTCCCTCGGGTGGCCACCGCCTGCCCCCGAAGCGAGGCTCCCCGCGCGGGTTTGCGTCTGCGGTCGCCGAGGCTGCTGCCTGCCGGACAGAGGGGTCGTCCGCTTCGCTCCGGCTGGAGCTTTCGCCGCCGCGGCTTGCCGTCTGCCGCGAACTAGTCAACTTGAGTTTTTGTTGACTTCCCATGGTTCAGAACAGCCTTCCAAAATAGGGGGCCGAAATTAAATCTTGGGTCTAACTTAAAGGAAGGCGCCATATTATTCCATAGGTGATGCTAATACCTTTGTGTTTTGCTATTTGTTTTTTAGGAAACATGCCCTGAACTGTCACAGAATGAAACCCGCGCTCTTCAGCGTCCTGTGTGAGATTAAAGAGAAAACAGGTAAGACGCTGCGCCTCGCAGTGGGCCTGGAGACCCCCAAGGTGGGGTCGGAGCTACTCCTTCGACTCTCCAGTTGAGAGCTGCTGCTTTTGGGCACCGCCATCTTTGATCATTCTCTCCTTCGCACGTCCTGATCTTGAGAAAAAACTGCAATAAATCTGGAGTCGATTTCTCAATTCCGCTCGTGGTGTAAAATGAAGTGTAGGTGCGCATAGGGCTGGGTCGCCGTCCCTATGCGGCCGCCCCTGGCTGCAGGTGGGGAGGAGGCCCCCGGAGCACCAGCCGCCCTCTCCCGTCTCCTTTCGCCTTGTTTGTGTGTCAGTTTTTAAAAGGAGCGACGGGAGACTGGATGCCAGGACCGAGTTCCCGGGAGAAGCATAGCCCGAACTTTGTTTTACTTAGCGTTAAGCTTCAGCTCCACAGATAGAAGAATAGATGCAATTGAACAGACTCCAGTAGCATGTTTGAATTAGTGTTTTAGATGGGAAGATTACTTTTAAGAATCAAGGAAGGGCAGTGATTTGTGTAGTCATATGCAATGTGTTACATCTACTAATACTTATATTAAATTTTATATCTTGAGATCATTACACTTGTAACTGTCCTAAAGTAGAAAAAGGTCCACAGATGCAGGTTAAACAATTTTGAAGTGTTCAAATCAGTAAATATATGAGAAGACAGGTTTTGCCGAAGCCCTGGAATGAAAACTACAGGTATATATTAGGCAAATTTTTGGCAATTCATTTCAATATAACTTTCTTGTCAGACTTTCTTAAGTGAAGGTATTTTAGTTGAGGTGAGGTAATGGCTCAAATTGAAGTAGAGATTTAATTTAGATGTTTTAGTTTGAATTTGGCATCATCTTCCCTTTATATGGCAAACAAGTGCATTAAACAAGCTTTACAGTTGATTTTATGTGTGTGTTGGATATATGGTATTTTAAAGTTGCCATTTTTTAAGTTGAGGCAAAAGAGAAAAGTTAAAGTCCAAGATAGAGCAATATCGAAGTGATGCTGTTTAAAGGGTTAGATGTGATTGTGTTTGAGTGTACAAATAATAGCACACTGTATATAATTCTTAGGTTGATATGCGAGTTGCTTTCCTTGTAAACAGATTTTTCACTTTGCAATGCTATTCTGATCCTAAAAGTAATCAAGAAAAGATGATGGGTTATTGCTATCTATTAAATATATATGCTAAACCATAATTAACAGCAAATAATAAGAGAGCCTAAAGAGTACATTTCCTGCTGTACATTCACATTGTATGGATGGTTTCTTAATGCTGAGTGATTGTTTTAAAGACGTATTTTACATTTTGAAAACCATAGGCATTTTAAATTACTAACTTTTATTGTGTGTTGATTTTTAGCTATCTTTAGACAGCATTGTGATTTAAAATGGTAGATAATTTTTATCTGACTATAAAACAAGACATCCAGCATTAAATCTTGAAGATTCTTAGTTTAGAAGCCTAAAAATGTGCAATTCTCAGTAAATTATGTTGCTTAATGTCCAAGGATTGTCTTGCTATCAGGGCTCCACTTCAGTTTCTGCTGACAGCTAAGCACTGGGGTATTGACTATGTTGTGAATATTAAGATTGATTCAACTTTATACAGTCTTATATTACTAGGCAGAGGGGCTTGATACTTCTCCCTTCTCACCCCCTCCTCATGATTTGTATTTATTTTTTTGCTTTTTTTAAGTTTTGGCCTAGCCAGCTTGAGAACCAAACCCAGTAAACTGCTTTTCATGTTTAGACACTTAGCAGCAGGCAGAATTCAATTAGGAAGCATAAGTCCTCTAGTTGCTTATTTGCACAGGACTTAGTTACACCATTCTGAAGGAAAGTGTAGTCAACCACATGTCAAAGGTGAGTTACAAAAAAGAAACAAGTCTTTTCAGAGTCTGGGATTACTGGCAGGGAGAGCTTTGATAGGGCTATTGCTATTTAAGAAGCAAGAGGTAGCTGACAAAAGAAATTTTTGTGTTTCGAAATTGTTTCTGAGGCTTTCAGTGATAACTTGTAAATTAAATCTTCTTTTTGTGCTTTGGCCAGCGGATCCAAGTTTGTATGTTATCTCTTTTGTAAAAAGCCAACAGCCGACAAAGAGTAAAGGCTGCTGTCTGGGCAGAGGCATCTTCCTGCCAGCCTCTTTAAGCTCGAGAGGGATGAGATTTAAGTACTGAGTGATTGATGGGGGTAAAGCTCTTTTTCTCCTCTCTTTTCTCCCCTCCTGCCCATAGTTTCACCTCATCCTCCAAAACCAGTCTGAGAATGAGAGATACTCAGAATTCTCAATTTGAAATAAAACAGCTGTGGAGACATTAGTGTTACCAAAGCAAAGAAAGCGGGGCAGCAAATTCCACGTCTCACCCCCCCCCATCTGCTTCCATAGTCACGCTTCAGAAACATGAACTTAAAAGCATTGTAGAATATTTGTATGTTGCATAATGCTTTTTCTCTAAATCATTTTATTTAATCTAATAATATAGTATCCAAAGATTAATTCTTTATAATCTAAGGAAAGTTTACTTAGTCATTTGTGAATAGAAAACAGGAACATTGTGTGATGACTCTATTCTGCATAATGGAGGGGTTGGGAGTGAACTGTCACTTAAGTGAATAATGTTATTTCAGTTGTGCTTTTCTTCTAAAATAAGACAAAATCATTAAAAAAAAATTCCACATATTTGTAAATCTGCCAGTAGATTTTGAGGTTTCTGATCAGTCAGAGAACACTGCCAGTTTTGATGCACATGGGGGATTTAGTTTGGAAAACATCTGTTTTTCCCCCTTACCAGATATGAAAAGGTATTTTTCCCTTCTGACATATAAATGGGTAATCTACTACAATTATGTTATTTTCTTGTTCAGAGGTAAGGAAAGTATACTTTTACTATAAGATTCTTTTTCTTGAAAATATATTTTTTGGTAAAATTTATCATACAGTTATTTTGGGGAAGAAATGTTGAAATGTGATATTTGTGCCTTTTGAAAGCAACTGAAAAGTTATAGGCTTTAAAATCAAGATATTTGTTCATTTTAAACTAAGGAAGCAACCAGTAAAATAATTGTGGATATGTTAAAATTTTTCTCCTGATTTTTAAAGCCATATTTTACCATCTATCTCTTATTAAATATCCTTGATGCCAAAGAATTCTGCTCATCTGCATACTTCTTTTGGTGTGTTTCCTCACCTTTTTGGCCATGTAATCTTGACTGTTGAAGTGCTTTCCTTGAAATATTTCATCCTCAAAAATTTACCTTCTTGCCAAACACCCTAATTATGAGAGTTTGAAAGAAGAAAGTGGTTCTTTTTCAAGAAAAAAATTATTCATTTTTTTAATGAAAATCTAGTATTTTCGTATATAATCTGAATCATATTGTGAAAAAATGTTATATATTAGAAAAAATCAACACAACCTTTTCCTTTTTAAACGGTAGGTTAAAACACTCCATGTTGATAGCTGCCAACCAAACTCTGATTTATTGCCACCACAAACCCTAAATAGCGTTCATTTACTAGTAATGTCTAATGGCATACATGATGGTTTGCCAGATTTGTAGCCTTTGTGAGGCTTATAAGCAGGACTGACTTGGGGAGATCATAAAACTTAATGAACTTCTCTACTGCAGGAGGTGTCCGCAGGGGAAGAGAAAGGCCTGCTTGGCTGGTTGAGCTGGTTGAAGTATTTTTTATGTTTAAGGAGAAGAAGAAAATGACTAGTAAAAATGCTTTACTTCTAAAGGAACCCTCCCTAGAAAGAGTCATAAGAATTTTAGATATCAAAACTAGATCAAGAATGTAGCTTGCAAATGAGTTTTTATATGCATTTAGTATATGATGTGAGATTAAACCTTTGATCTTTATTGCTGTAAGTGTGACTAGCTTTCAAAGGGACAAGGCAGTACTCTCAGTCAACACCTCTCTGTTTAATTCTGAACCTGCAGGTTTAGAGGCTCACCGGAGTCTTCTTTTTCTGGTCTGTTTTCTCTTTTTAAGGCTTCGGTGTAAAATTTGTTACATTTTTCTTTGTATAGTGCTATATAATTGTATTAACCATAAATATATAAAAAAACCAAGTTTTTTTTCTAGTGAAAATTTAAAACAAGAAAGGTGAAAATTGTTCTATATATTAGTCTAAATGTTTTAATATTTATTGCATATGCTTTTAAGTTGCTCTTACACTATTTCCAAAATAATTACCATTTGTTCCAAGTTTTAAAAAGAGATATATTATCCCATACATGATTCCTTTTTGTGTTTTAATGAAGTTATTTTCTAGTTTTCAAAACCTTATAATGAACAACTTTAAACATAAATACATGTAGAGAGAAGAGAATCTTGAACCGCCCCCCCATGAACTCATTGCCCAACATTCAGCAATTAGCAACAATTGGCCAATCTTGTTTTCTCTGTAACTCTCACCCTCCCAAAATTATGTTGAAGCAAATTTTAGTGATCTTTAATGTTTTAAATTTCATACTAATTTCAGACAGATAGTATGGTCTGTTTACATTAGAAATATTAAATGATTAAACAGGAAAAATACAAAGTCGATGTATCTTGGAAATGTCATAAATTATATTGCTTTATAAATATATTTTCCTTAAAGCAGTTTAAGAATGTTTTATCGATTTTTTTTCCCATTGTAGATTTGTATGTCTTACTGGAGCTGGTTTTGAGGGAGGATGTGAAAGAATGTGATTTTATCTAACTTTCGTTATTCCTCCTCTCTTATCCTTATAAAATAATACGTACAATATGTTTAGACAAAACCTGGAAAAAAAATCTTACTGCCAAACTGGTTTAGAAGTTCATGATCTAAAGATCTAAAATATCATGTAGGTACTATCTTTAAAATGTGGGGCAATTTTCTAACCCTATTCCTTGTTTTCTTTTTCTTCCCAATAAAAATATATTGACCCTCTTGACAATACTAACTTGATCTGTGCAAATAATTCTTTTGTGTGTCAGTTGTAGTGAACCTCATTTTATTACAGACTTGTGTAGTTTTGGTATTTTATTTGGGACTTTACTATGTTATTTTATTATATTAATTTACATAATTTTATTCCAAATCAGAAGTATATTAATACACTGGCAAAGGAGGCCCTGACTAACCCCAAACAGCACACTGGTTTATCGGCTTTCGTAAAATATACCTATGAACATTTATCATACTGTATGCTTTTCCTTTTAATTAATTTTGCTTGTACATTTAGATTTCAATTTATAAATTTTGGAAAAGGCTACTTCCATGGCAGATTTAAATTAACATCTTATTTGGCTTATTTGTATTTTGATGGTTTATGGCGACTTAGTATAGGATGAAGTTAAATTATAAGAAGTGGGGCTGTAAGAATTGAAACTGCATTTCATGAACCACACCCTAAGTCAGTCATCACTTTATTTTATACTCTTATCTTGAGGTGTCTATTCAGAATAAATACTTAACACATCAGCACTAACCTATCAAATTAAATAAGGATTTAGACTATTTCCCCCTATTCTTGTATGTGTGAACATCTTTAGATATTTATTAGTTCAATATTGACAGTATGAGAATAATGTTTTATTTTTTTTCTCAGCAGCCTTGTGTTTTGGCCATTTATCAGTGTAATCAGCATGATTTAGGTAGTAACTGACTAACAAAGCTTGCACATTAGTCCCCCCCCCCATGTTGACCTTTTCAAGCATTTGCTTTACTTCTGTAGGCCCTTTGACTCTGTAAGTCTGAAGAAGGTAAATAATTTACATCACTATGTAAATTATATAAATTGGTCAAACTTTTTCAGAACTGGCTATCATAGATTTTTTTTTTACAAAGTTATAGAAGTTAATCAGACAAACAAATTGCTGCTACCGCTGGATGATAGTGTTATTTAGTAAATAAATTAATAAGTAGTGCTTGAATGAGCCACTGAAAAAATATACCATCTTTTTGTACTTTCAGGCACAGAACATACTAGAAAATAAATTTCATTGATCTTCAACGCTTGATTCTAATTATCCCCCTTTTAGGCACAATTGCAACCAGAATTCTTTCTTTATTATTTTTTCATAGATATATTCCATAAATATAATATGTTTGTAGTTTTTAATGGTAACTGTAGTTTGTTTGGGCATTAAATTTAAGTGTCTAGCAAAAAAAAAAAGTGGTGTGATAGAATGTATTAAGTTGAATTGGCATGTCATTCTTTTAGATGGCTATATCTACATAATATTAACAGATTAGTACTGAAAACAATTAAACATAGTTATGGATAAAAATAATTGTTCAAAGTTTTGTATTTCTTGTTTTCTTTCAATTTACGTGCTTTAAATTGTTCAGCTGTTTGAAAAATGACTTTTTTGGTGATCATATTAATGAGGACTCGTTATGTAATCCTTTTAATGCTGATGGTTCCTCACAATGGTTAAACCATTATTTGGGGGGAACGCCACATATGTTATGGCAAAATGATTTTTTTGTTGTTTATTTTGTTTTATGTTATACATCAGTTTTCAAAGCATATTTCTTAGGCATCAGAGTCCAGCAGGTGGCTTTTTACATTAAAAAATTCATAAATTTTAAAATCCCATAAAATTTTATCTCAAATTCAAATTAACTAATTGAAAATGTCAACATTTCCACTGTCTCTATATTAACATTTATAATAGAACAAATGGTTCCATATAGGAATTATCTGCAACATAATCTAAATTAAGATTCTAAACAGGCATTACAGATGCTGGTAACTTTGGCAATTATCATTTTGTTTGGTGAACAGTAGTAAAACAGTGTGCGGTAAAAGTGTTTAGAGAGAGAGGATAAATAAATTGAACAGTTTTGCAATGCAAAGTGGTTTGTGGTGTTTTTGAGGATTTCTTGGCTCTCTCTTAACTGCTATTGTGAGCCTGGAGCAGATTTCCCCATTGCTAATGCCCTAGAAGTATTAATTCACTTTGATATGCTAATTAGAGGGCATTATGCAAGAAATGAGATTAAGTGGCAGCATGAAGCCATTTGCCTGTCAGTAAATTGAGAGCTTTAGCATCAGGAGGAGCTTTGTTTTTTTTTTTTTTTTTTTTTTAGTTTCTCTTGGTTTTGCATATAAATAAAATTGATTGAAGGGTCTAGAGAAGCTTCTAGAACATTGGTGGATTATTTTTTCCTTCCTATGATTATTTAAATGTAATGTTACAGAGTTTTTCTAAATATTATAATAATTGACCTAATTGGAGATACCAAATATGAAATTTTTATTGTACTCTATATAAAAATATATTAAGAATTTTGTGTCATCTAGTCTTTTTTTCCTAAAACATAATTTCAGCAACGTGGCTAGTGAACTGTTATCACTCAACTCTTTTCAGAAGTGTAAACTTCTGTGTGTGGGTTTGTGTACCAGTGTCACTAAACAGAACTTCACAAGGGTATTCACTAGGGAAGGAAGGAAAAAGTTGTTGAATTGGGCTTCCAGAGACTATATTAACTGAGCATTAAGATTCTGACTTGAATCTATCTATAAAAGCTGAAACAACTACAATTAGTGGTTAAACTCTGCCCTTTACACAACCTGTGGAATTTTTATTTCAGCATATATCTCATATGTAAAATTACTGTATTATTTAATTTTCAGATTGAAGATGGAGTTTCATACGTGATTCGGAGATTGCTTGACTTTTGTGGTTGCCAGGCCCTTTTATTTTTCTCTACAAAGCTACTTTGTGATACTTTCTGTATTTTGGGGAGAAATGCATGAATGAATACTGGGATGGCAGTGGGGAAAGAGTAAGTAGGACAGAACTTCTCTGGGCCTATGAAAAGATTAAGGTTACCTTAAATATGGAACTTCAACCTCTATAAACCATCAATAGAGAAAGAATTGCAGCAAAACGCTGGCCTAATTATGATCCCTGTGTATGGTTAGATGGGAGAGGGTTTGGGTAAGGCTTAGTGGGGCTTAGTTCTAGTGTTTGAATTCCACTACTGTAGCTCTGACTCTAGACCCGATAAACCATAACTTCTCTTCAGAGCCATATGGATTATTTAGTCACCACAGCTGCCATGCCTGCATACTACCGAGGCTGGCACATCTCCTCGGTGTGCATGTGTGGTGCCCGTTAATGTTAATGGGAGTTAGGAATGTGCACACAGAGAGGGGGATGAGAGTCTCTCCTGAGACAAAAGTCCTCCTGATTACATTTCTCTGTGAAGAGGACTTAGTGTACCTACACATTAGCTGTGATTTTCTAAATGAAATACTTGGTTACTTTAAATTCTCACTCCCTTCTCAGACTCCCTGAACTAGTTAAATCAATGAATCCTCATTAGTCTCTGATTACTAACAAAATTTCATTTAAAACATATGAAGTTATTTTTGATTGAAATAGGAACAAAAAGCTTTTGAAATTGCATATTATTATTTAAACAAAAGGTTTCTACAGGCTTTCAGATGTACTAAGCCTTGCAAATAAGAATTTATAGAGGAATTATTGGGAAGGACTTATACTTGAATGGCATCTGATGGGGGAAAATCACTATGTTAAAAAAAATATAAGTGAAATGGCAAGCTTATATGTGCATCTTATCTTTACGATCCAACTGTCCTTAAATGAGGAAGAATTGACTTAGGTGGTCTTAGAAGTTTCTTTTTTCTTTCTTTTCTCCTCCCACCTTTCTTTTAAAAAAAAACACTATGGATG